>NC_056732.1:1373340349-1373640349 GCF_019279795.1 Protopterus annectens | reverse complement strand
AGTATGATGGTATTTTGTGATGCATTCATATCCTCCAATGTCTTCAGGAAGGCTGAGTGGGGTTCCTGAGATTGGGAGGGTGGTCTGTAACATGCTACCAGTTGTATAGCAGTTTTGCCTATGGTTAGTTGCACCTGTATGGTCTCCGATGCTTCATGTTTTGCTACTAACCTGGAGGTGTGGGTGTCCTTGATGAATATGGACACTCCCCCTCCCTTTGTGGTTCGGCCCGGGTTTTGGGGCCGAAAAGCATGACACGAGGTATAGCCTGGTAGCGCTGGGGTGCTCTTAGGAGCCTTGAACCAGGTTTCAGTTACTGCACAGACGTCGATGTTCTCCATACTGAGGAGTGCATCGAGTGCCTGCATCTTGAGATTTAGACTTCTGGCGTTGAGCAGCATTACCCTTAGTTTTTTTCCATTTTTGTTTTCTAAGGAGGTGGGTTTGTCTTTTGAGCCTTGCCTAAAAAAGGCACTATGGGGGTGGCAAGAGCCTTAGCCAATATCCGGAAGCCCAGTGGTGACAGGTGCAAGCCGTCCCTTGCGAAGCAGCGTGGCTTGTCCAACATGTAATCCCAGACAGCCATTGGATCCCCTTAGAATGACACCAGTACTTGAGCCAATTATTAAAGCTGATCATCTTGTCTTTGTATTGTGGCATCATTTTTGGTGAGGGCAAGATGCTGCTCAGGGTCAGGGTCATACCAGCCTGGGCTACATAATCAGAGAGCTCCTCTATGTCTCTTTTCATGTAGTCCAGGGAGGTACGTCTCAGGTCATTCACACCAGCATGGACAATGATGGAGTCATATTTGTACTTGCTTTGGAGTGACCTGAGTGCGTGTGTTATGTGGCAGATCCTAGCTCCCGATAGGCAGCTCACAGTCACCCTCTCCTTGTTCAGCCTGGTAAGCAGGACATCAGTGTGTCTGACTATAGAGTCACCTATTACTAGTATATCAGGCACGGTGTTTGGCTTTAAGGGCTGTGATTGATTGACACACTGATTTATTGAAGTATGAGTTGCATGTGTTTTGTTTTATGGTGGTGGATTTTTGGATGTCTGCTTTGGGAGCCTCTGTTGTTTTGGTAAGTTTTTTATTAGAGCCTCCGAGTATGTCTTTGTGTTTTTATGTGTTTGGTTTGCAGCTGTGGTAGGTCTATGTGGGACTGGGTTTGTTGTGTGTGTGTGGTTACCATGTCCTCCTGTCTGGTCATGCCAGCCCTGAGTTGAGAGAGTTCAGCCTCCAGTTTGGCTGTATAGTTGCATCTCTCACATGTATTTGTGTTTATTGGGAAGAGGAGAGGGTTGCCTGTGTACATGAGACAATTGTAGCATTGTCTCAAGATACCCAGATTAACCAGCTGAACGCCAGTAATCTACCACTCGACATGCTAGAACAGTATAAGGGAGTGCTGGGCCTTTAAGGGAAGTGAATATTCACAGGGGTGGTAGGTGGATGTAGTGCTTACTTAGTATGAGAGTGCTTACTTAATAGAGAAGTTTTGAGAACAAGTGCTAGGCTTATAATATAGCGAGTAGTCTGATTATACTAAGAGTAGAGCTTCCTTAAGGGAAAATTTGGAGAGCAGACTTGGCGGAGCCAGAAGAAGTTTAACCTTGTTTAACCGGTGCTGCGCTATGCGCAGAATCGCGCAAAGCTGCGCAAACGCGGATATTAAACAGGGAACTTCAAAAGAGCTAGAAATGGTCCAAAACAACCAATTACTACAGCTCTTGTGCTGAGGTCACTTCCTACAGGGACAGGTGGGCTGCCCAAGGCTCCCCACTCCCATTGGTGAGCAAAGAACTTCCCTCTATCCAAGTAAGGTAATGGACAACACAGGAACTACACCACAGCCCAGAATACAGCAAAGCCTGTAAACTGGTCTAAACTAGTAGAGGAGAGGCGGGAAAACAAGGTTTATTTTTTTGGGGGGTTTTTTTTGTTTTTAGATAGAAAACACACAGAAAATGCAGAAATGCAGAAACAGTAATAAATCAGTTACACATGCTAGCACACTTTAGTGGGCAGCCTCAACAGTTAAATTAAACAAACAAACAAACTTTCGATCAATTTCGACTAAAATGTAACTTTAAGTGCAGATATTAAATAATGCAGCAAATAGCTAAAAACAGTTTAAGCTTGTTTAGGGTAAGCTAGAGAAGGTATTTCAAGTAAAAAAACAGCAAAGATACTTAAATCCAGAAAGTAGTCACTTTTCTGAGTTCTCTGTAGCTAGGACCACTCTGCAGGACCACGAGGAGCTTGTCTGAGTAGTATAGCCAGAAAAAAACGCCCAGAGGCGGATTTTAAACAGGGAACTTCAAAAGAGCTAGAAATGGCCCTAAACAACCAATTACTACAACTCTTGTGCTGAGGTCACTTCCTACAGGGACAGGTAGGCTGCTCAAGGCTCCCCACTCCCACTGGTGAGCAAAGAACTTCCCTCTATCCAAGTAAGGTAATGGACAACACAGGAACTACACCACAGCCCAGAATACAGCAAAGCCTGTAAACTGGCCTAAACTAGTCGAGGAGAGGCGGGAAAACAAGGATTATTTTTTTGTTTTTAGATAGAAAATACACAGAAAATGCAGAAACAGTAATAAATCACTTACACAGGCTAGCACACTTTAGTGGGCAGCCTTAACAGTTAAATTAAACAAACAAACATGTGGTTTTGATTCACTGGAGGCCTCTTGCAGGGCCGCTGTTACGGGTTCTGTCATTAGAAGGCATGCTTTATTAAAGGAACAGAATCTGCCTGATCATGTTAAAGCAACATTATTGGATGCTCCATTACAGCATGATACTTTGTTTGGTGTTGAGGCAGAAGAGGTGTTGAATAAAATGGAGGATAAAGCGAAATCCATGCAGACAGTTAAGGATTTCCTACAGGTACAGCCACCCAGATTTAGCAGGAACTGGCCTACAAAGAATTGGTCCTTTCCAGTGTCAGACAGGCCACAAAGAGGCAGATACAGATGCCCCAGAGGCAGATCCCAGCCCCAAGGCTCATACAGGCCTAAACAATGGGGTGTTTCTACCTCCAAAAGCGGAGAAGACAAATCACAACCATATAGGAAACAGTCCCAATGACTTTCCTCTGCCAGAACCAAGCACTTATCTTTTGGCAGCCCCCTTAGGGGGAAAACTAGCACTTTTATCACCAAATTGGCACATGATTACCCAGGATAAATGGGTCTTGAACATAGTGTCTCAGGGCTACAGGTTCCACTTTCACACCCTGCCAAGGGCAAAAGGTATGCCAGATCTGCCACATAATCAATGGGCAGAGGCACAAAAGCAAGTTTCATCCCTCATGGACATGAGGGCCATTCAACAAGTACCACAACAAGAGCAGGGACAAGGATTTTACTCGAGACTTTTCTTGGTGCCCAGAAAGGACAAAGCCTGGAGACCAATACTGGACCTGTCTATTCTAAACACATTTCTGGACATACCAAAATGTAGAATGTTGACTCTGCAGCAGCTACTGCCCATGCTGGGCAAGAAGGCTTGGCTCGTAACTTTGGACCTAAAACAGGCATACCTGCATGTTCCAATCAGACAATCTTGCAGAAGATACCTCAGATTCATAGCTGGCTCAATGCACTACCAATTCTCTGCACTGCCCTTTGGCTTCTCTACTGCACCCAGGGTCTTCACAAAATGCCTGGCACCAGTAATTGCATTTTGCAGACAAAGAGGAATTCAAATGTATCCTTACTTGGACGACTGCCTTATTCAAGCAGAGAACAAAGACATTCTACTAAAGCATCTGGCGTTTGTAAAAAGATTACTAATTTGCCTAGGGTACACAGTAAATGAAAAGAAATCAAAATTGTACCCTCTCAAGAGATAATATTCCTGGGTGCAAGCTTAAATACAACTGCCCAGATGGCTTGTCTCACGCCAGACAAACAAAGGCAACTGACTTCTTACTTCAAAATGTTGACAACAAAGACCCAACAAAGACCCAGTTATCTGCAAGAAAAATTCTGCAGGCTTTGAGCTTCATGGCATCCTGCATTCTGCTAATTCCATATGCCAGACTGCATATGAGGAAACTACAATGGTATCTAAAAAGTGTTTGGCTTCAACATTGCCACAGCCTGGAAACATTAATTACCCTCATTCCCTGCCTGCAACAGGAGTTTCGATGGTGGGCACAGGCCTGTCACCACAAGGGACAGCCATTCACTTTACACACAGCCAGGCAGACACTAACAACGGATGCATCAGATTATGCCTGGGGGCCCACATGGCAGGAAAATGTATTCAGGGCACATGGCCCGCAAGCCAGATGCATCTTCATATCAATCAAAAAGAGATGCTTGCTGTTCAGAATGCCCTGACAGCTTTCAAGGATCTACTTCATTCAGGACAACTACTGATAAAGACAAGCAATACTACAGTCATGTGGTACATAAACAAGCAGGGAGGCACACATTCCTATCCCCTCTGCAGACAAGCCATGACTTTGTGGGACACAGCATTGACTTATCAAGTTCACCTGCAAGCACAATTCCTGCCAGGAAAAATAAATAGTCTGGCAGACGAACTAAGCAGAAACCTCATGGATCCCCACGAGTGGAAACTGGATCCACAAGTCTTCAGCATGATAAAAAGGAAATGGGGATGCCCAGACATAGATCTATTTGCCTCCCCTCACAACTGCCAACTATAGAGATTCTGCACAAGGATTTATCACAAGCAAGCATGGAAAATGGATGCCCTATCCTCCAGCTGGAAAAACCTAACAGTATATACCTTTCCTCCACTGCCTCTCCTCCCCAAGGTACTCCTAAAGTTCAGACAAGAGAAGCCAAAAATTATACTGATTGCCCCAGACTCGCCACACCAGCACTGGTACCCAATCCTAAAGAACTTGTCTCAAGGTCCAGCCTGGACATTGCCTCAGACTTCTCACTTACTGACCCAACAAAACAATCAGATCCTGCACAGCCAACTCAGGACCTTAAATCTGGCAGCATGACGGATAATGTAGCCATTCAGAACACTCCTTTTTCCAAAGCTGTAATGGATGTTATCTTGGAGGCCAGGAGGCCCAGTACCAGAAAATCTTATGCAGAAAAATGGAAGAGATTCTGTGCTTGGAACCAGGAACAAGGAATTGACACGTATGTACCAAATATTCCTCAGATTTTACAATACTTAACTGAGATGCTGGACAAAGGCCTATCCTTTTCATCAGTTAAGATTCATGCCTCTGCCATTTCAGCCCATTACAATATGGAACCACCTATCTTTTCTCATCCTTTAATAAGGCAGTACCTCAGAGGGGCCAAAAACATAAGACCTCCAAGGAGAGCACCAATACCTGCATGGGACCTCAATTATGTCTTGGAAAAACTCACTCTGCCTCCTTTTGAGCCAGCTTCAACAGCGGATATAAAATTCTTATCCTGGAAAACAGCTAACCTCTGCAAGACGAGTCTCGAAGTTACAGGCACTCATGGCTGTGGAACCTTTTATCATTTTCCATCCAGACGGAATTTCTCTGAGGACGAACCCTACATTTATGCCTAAGGTGGCGTCCAGTGTGGCCCCCAACCAAACCATTCACTTGCCTACCTTTTATCCAAACCCACAGAACAAGGGTGAGAGACTTCTGCATTCTTTGGACATACACAGACAGCTACGCTTCTACTTGGACAGAACTAAAGATTTCAGAAAGACTGAGCAACTTTTAGTGGCATATGCTGCAGGATCACAAGGAAAGGCCATCTCAAAACAGACTATTTCAAAATGGATAGGCCATTGCATTCGTTTCTACTACTCACAGCATGGCAAATCAGTGCCTAAGGGCATTAGGCCACATTCTACCAGAGCAGCAGCCACTTCAGCAGCCTTCCTCAGAGGAGTACCAACCAAAGACATCTTAGAGGCTGCAACCTGGAGTTCAGTGCACACTTTTACAAAGCACTACCACTTACCTCTCTACTCTAAATCCAGAGCAGGCTTTGCCACTGCAGTTCTGCAGGGCCTCATAGCCTCTCCTAATCCTATTTAGCCCAGCCACCCATCCTCAGATTTGGGATTCAACCCAAGAGTAATGACTGCAACAGTGAAACATGATTAACATAGTACAGTTGTGTACCTACCATAAATGTAGATGTTCGAGTGTATTCACTGTTGCAGTCCAGGTTACCCTCCCACCATCCCCTTTCCTTTGTTGGGTCTTATCTGTACCTTTCTGTTCTATACAACCTATGTGGTGTATTTGCTTGTAGATGAAGGAAATGTTTACTTTCGTGCATGCATGTTTATGGGCATAATATTTTTAGCCTACCCTTTTGGGGGCACCTGACATCTGGGGCAAGAAAAACTGAAGAAAATGGCGTATGCTGCATCTTTTATACCCCTGGCGCACTGACATTGGGGAAGAGGCGACAGCAACCGTTGCTGGACCAGGACCTTGGAATTCAGGCCGACTGCGGGTAGCCTGCCAGCAGGATAACCCAAGAGTAATGACTGCAACAGTGAATACACTCGAACATCTACATTTATGGTAGGTACACAACTGTACTTTTCTGATTCGGTATGTGGGGGTTTCTCTTTCTTTCACACTATTGCTAGAATGTCCTAGTGTTTTCAGTGGGAGAACACTGAGGTTTTTCAGTCCCTCAAAAAGTACTATATGTTGTTACAGAAGGATTTTCCAGAATCTACATGCATTTCTCCTGTTCTGTCTCGTTTAGAGGATGTATGTCCTACTTTCCAAAACCACCAAAAGCAGAACAGAAAAATATCCAAATGACAAAGGCCAGTAATGTATCATTTAATAAAAGCACAAAACCTCTCTAGCGCCTCAGCATAAAGCTTTCCAGGAGATAATAGTAAAAAAGAACACCTCTTATAAAGGTGCATCAATTAGAAAACACAATTAAACAAATAAAACAATTAAACAATCTAATACAATTAATTCTTTACAATAAGTATTTCCAATTGCAGCCCTGATTTAATCCACCAGGTGTTAAAATGTTATACTTTAAAATAAAAAACTGCTTCTTTGAATAGTAGCTTATTCTTTAAACAAGTAACATTTGTTGCTTTAATTTGTTCAAGAATGCAACCTCTCAATTTGGAATAAGCTCCCCCATGTACAAAATTAAAATGGGAAGCAAGATGTATGTCCTACTACCTGCAATTTTCCCGATAATCAGCCATCTGTCCCCAAACAGGCAGATAGTCTCTATAAAGTTTCTCAGTCTTTTAAATTTCTATACACTGTTCCCAATCCTGACCCAATCACTGCAACCTTAGTTGACTCTACTGCTGCTAAGCACTTAGTTAATTCCGATATTACTCTTTCTAATAAGGATGGGAAAATAATTGATTGGAATGGGAAAAAGTGTTTACATCTTCAGCTTTGATTTTCAGAATTTTAAATTGTCAGGCTTTTATATTAAAGTTTGTTCTGACAAATTGTGAACATATCAGGAATGCTTTATCTTCAGTTTCTTCTTGTGAAGTAAAATCTGCTTTAAATAACTTAATTTGTTTTATATTGTACAAGTAACTTTTCATTGTTTGCAGGGTATGTGTATGACTGATACTTCTAGGGCTGTGGTCACTGGTACTGTTTTAAGGAGGTTTGTTTGGCTGCATTCTCAGAACCTCCCAGATGATATAAGAAATTAGATTTTAAAATTTCTCTTGGTAGAGATTTACTGTTTGGCCCCTCTGCTGCAGAAGTGATCAAACGTATGATGACAGGGGAATCTCTGAAAATATTTCTGCCCTCCTTTTTCAAATTGTCCAAGGTATTTTCTTTCTCTTTATCCAATTTTAGCAAAAAACAGAATAACCAAGTACTAAACAGCACAAACCAGGAAAAAAATAACAGGATTCACAGCAATAGGGCAACACACAGAAGTACCACAGAAGTCACAGGAAAATAAAGTTGAATTGAATTGAATTTAATGAAGCGCTTTTCGTCTGTGGTGTACACAGACTTCCTCAGACAAGAAGTATTACAAACTACATTTAACTGAACAGCAGCTTAAATATACAGCAGTATTAAGTCAAAGGTTCAATTAACCAATCAGGCACACCTTGAACCATGAATAAAAATTTTTTAAAGTTAAAACGCAAGCTCACAAGACTTGAGTTCAATCACTCACATTATATTAAAATTAAAATTAAACTAGACAATCATAAAATCAGCCAGTTGTTAGCCTAACATCTAAATAGGCACTAGTCACTACCTGATGTAAACAAGTGCAAGTCACAAAACAGTTCGAGTGTGTTACAAACTCATAAAGGCAAAAAGACTATCTAAACAGGTTCTTAAGTTTAAGAAGGCTGCTAATAGAGCAGCCTTCATTAAGACCTGGTAGAGCATAGGCATTTAATCTAATTTGCCATCGCAATTCAGACGCCTCTAATAATAGGTGTACAGGGGCTCCTCTGATAGTGTCATGCATTTGTTCTATAACCATAAACTTAAAATGGTGGTCTTTATGCTGGATGATGTGTTTAGCAAGAGCATTTTCATCTTTCGCTTTATTAATTGCATATTGATGTTCGTAGATCCGATCTTTTAATCTACGCTCGGTTTTACCTACATAAAAACCTGTGCATTTTTGGCATAATGCCACATAGACCACCATTTTAGAGTTACAAGTGCATCTGCATCTAATGTCATATCTAACATTATCAATGTCGAATCGGTTAGATTCAAGAATGTAGCGACATTGATTACAGTTTTGACATTTGAACATCCCAGGAGTACGGGTACTCTGCCGCTCAGGTTGTTCCAACAACATTTTCATATTTTTACCCCTTCTATATGTAACCTCAGGTTTAACTCCCAGTTTGTTCAAAATTGCAAGGTTGGAACGGAACAAGTTCCAGTTCTTAATAATAATGTCCATAATAGACCTACTACTTGGACAGTATGTAAGAATTAATCTAGTGTTATTATTGTGTATAGGAGTAGTTCCACCTATACATTCTAACCTAGGCTCGGCCAACCCGGTAGAACTGATGTTCAGTATAGGTTTGTAAAAACCACTGGATCTTTTGTTAATCACCTCATTGACTAAATTGTCTAGTAAGTTAAGCGGATAGCCTCTATGAAGGAACATATTCTTAAGTAAGTCACATTCCCTAAGAAAATCATCGTCCAGGCTCACCATCCGGGCTGCTCGTACGAGCTGACCCTTAGCCACAGACCTTTTTTGGTAGCTAGGATGGCAGCTACTAAAATGAAGAAAAGAATTAGAGTAGGTAGGCTTTCTATATATACTGGCCACATATTTATTCAAGATGTCATTTTTCGCCAACCATACATCTAAATAGGCTATTGCCTCAGTATTGAAGGAAGAGGTAAAAACTAAAAAGTCAGTGGAATTAAGTAAATTTAATAATAACAGGCTATCAGCTTCTTCACCCTCTAATAAAATAAAGATGTCATCCAGGTAACGGGTGTAGTACTTGATCTTGGACACTACTACCGACTCATTATTTAATATGTTCTCCCTTTCCCAGTATGACATCACTATGTTGGCCAAGCTGGCTCCGCAGGGGGACCCCATAGCCACCCCAGTTTTTTGTAGATAGAAATTCTCTCCTAATAAAAAATAGTTGTTATAAAGGATCAAGTCCAACAGTTCAATCACAAGGGATATTTCATGGGGCGGGGCACCCTTACTCTTAAGGAAGAAGGCCACCCAGTCCAAAGCTGTCTGCAGAGGTATACAAGTGTATAAATCCTTGACGTCTATTGTCAGGAAATTATACTCTCTACTGAATGGAATGTTGTTTAACTTATCAAGAAAAGACCAAGAATCTTTACAGATTTGCTCTTCATCCTCAAGGTACTTCTGCAGGATAGTATCAACCAGCTTGGCACAAGGGTATGTAGAGCAGCCCATCAACGAGTGGGCGCATAGGTGGATTAACAAGATCCTTGTGGATCTTGGGTATACCAAAGATGCAGGGGTACCTAGGAAATAATGTGGTAAGGTATTTGTGTTGACTTTGGTTAAGTCTACCCTCAAAAAACAGAATAAACAGTCTCAACAGAATTCAGGTAAATAGACGTTTAAGAAGTGGCAAGGGTTCTCCAAAAGAAGTCTCAAACTTTCCAAAACCAATTGCAGTCCAACAAGTTTGAAATACTATTATACTATTTAAGAGGCCTTGCCCCTCCCCCCCCATCCTGGCCCGTTGGCAACAGACTGTTTCAGACAGATGGGTTCTGAAAATCATTTGTCAGGGTTACAGATGGCAATGAGAGGAAATTCCTTCTTGGGGGGGGGGTCATTCCTTTTCCTGCAAATCAGACTCTTTTGTTTCCAACTTCTCTTCATCACGTGCTGTCCGAAGGAGTGATAGAACTAGCTTCTACTTCACAAGTGAAGGGTTTTTATTCAGGGATGTTCCTAGTGCCAAAGGAATGCTTAGAGACCAGTTCTAGATCATTCTTTCCTAAACATGTTTGTGATGGTGCCCTTATCTACTTATGAGGATTCTGATGCAGAGGACTCCATTCCCTCTGCTTCCCCATCCAGAGGATTTTTCTTTTGGGGAAACCTTGCATATTCTAAGGGAGCATTTCCACTGGGAAAGCCAGGATTTTTCTAATTCAAAAAAGAGGCATAGGGATTTTTTACTCCTACCTCAGCATAGGCCTTTAGCTATTCACCCTGTACTAGACATTGTTGATGATGCTTTTTCGGAATCTAGTGTGGCCCCTGATTCCTTGCCTCCAGCTCCCAGAATGCCTGACAGATACTACAGGGTCCCCGAGTCACACAAGTTCCTTTTTAAAAATCCTATTGATCCAGAGACTATTTCATAGGGGCCCAAAGGCATTAAGGCTTCTACTGCTAAAAACCCTACCCCCTCTGATAGAGACTCCAGGGCACTGGATAGATGGGGTAAGAAGGTTTACACTTCTGCAACCTTGGCCATTAGGGCTTTAAACTGCCAGTTTCATATGTTAAAGTATTAGTAACATGTTATTGGATTGCTTAAACAGAAAATGATGTTGCTTCCTGACTGCGTTGAAAATAAAGAATTACAGGATTTAATGCATTCTGCTGAACAAGTTGGAACACATACTTTGCAGTGTGGTTTTGATTCACTAGAGGCCTCTTGCAGGGCTGCTGTTACTGGGTCTGTGCTCAGAAGGCATGCTTGGCTAAAGGAGCAGTCCTTGCCTGATCATGTTAAAGCTAAATTGTTGGATGCTCCCTTAAATCAGGACCACCTGTATGGCAACAAGGCTGAGTAAGTTCTTAAAAAGATGGAAGATAAAGCTAAATCTATGCAAACTTTTAAAGATTTCTTACAAGTTCAGCCTCCTAGATTTAGTAGGAACTGACCCTCTAAGAATTGGTCCTTTCTAGCCCCTTCCAGGTCTTCTCAAGCCAAACCCAGACACAGCAAAAGCCCCAGGATGTCCTTCATGGATGCATCTGCAGTCATAACAACTGGGTTGTCCTGTCGTCAGGCAGCCCTGCAGTCGGCCGGATTCCAAAGTCCGGGTCCGGCTTCGGCTGATGTCGCACTTCACCCGACGTCATCTCTGCTGGTCTCCGGGTATAAAGGCATCAGCCGACGCCATTTTCTTCAGTCTTTCTTGCCGCGTGGTGCCCGAAGCAGAAGCTGTTCGCAAGTGCCGGTCGGTCGGATCCAGAGATTTCTACTACCGAATACTACTTCGAAGACTTCTAAAAGCTAAGTACCCCGTTGGGGACTCTTTCTTGCCTCAGCCGATGTCAGAAAAAGTCAATAACTGTTTAACTTGTGGGAAACAAATACCTCATAAAGATTTCCACTCTTACTGTTTGCCTTGTTTAGGCCCAGACTACGACGTAGCAGCCTGTTCGGCCTGTGCTTCCTTCAACCGACGAACGCTTAGGCGTCGGTCGGAGTTTGCTGAACAATGCAAACTTTTAAAGATTTCTTACAAGTTCAGCCTCCTAGATTTAGTAGGCACTGGCCCTCTAAGAATTGGTCCTTTCTAGCCCCTTCCAGGTCTTCTCAAGCCAAACCCAGACACAGCAAAAGCCCCAGGTTTCAGTCCCAGGGGACACACAGGACTAAGAAGGGGGGGCTCCACTTCCAAATCTGGGAGTAATAAAACTCCCCCCATGGTAAACTGTCTCAATGACTTCCATTTAAAATTTTCAAGCACTTATCAACTGACTGCCCCTTTGGGGGGAAGATTGCTCTTCATGCAAAGAACTGGGAACTTATTACCCAGGACAAATGGGTTTTAAGTGTAGTGTCCCAGGGATACAGATTTCACTTCCACACGTTGCCAACACCAAGAGGGTGGCTGGACCTACCCCCAAATCAGTGGGCAGAAGCCCAAAAACAAGTACTTTCTCTGTTAAGCACAGGGGCTATTCATCTGGTACCGGAAGAGGAAAAGGGACAAGGTTTTTCTACTCAAGGCTTTTCCTGGTACCCAGAAAAGACAATTCATGGCGTCCTATCTTGGACCTGTCTATTCTAAACACCTTTTTGGAAATTCCAAAATTCAAGATGCTGACTCTTCACCAATTATTTCCTATGCTAGACAAAGATGCCTGGTTGGCAACACTAGATTTAAAAGAAGCATACCTGCACATCCCAATCAGGGAATCTTGCAGAAGATACCTACGCTTCAAAGCAGGCTATACACACTATCAGTTCTCTGCACTGCCCTTTGGCTTATCTACTGCGCCCAGGGTATTCACAAAGTACCTAGCTCCATTTATTGCATTTTGCAGGTAAAGAAATATTCAAATATACCCATACCTGGACGATTGTCTAATTCAGGCAGAAATCCAGGACATACTTTTGAATCATCTGGCCTTTATACAAAGGGTTCTAACTTGTCTGGGGTACACCATAAACGAAAAGAAATCACACCCGGTACCCTGTCAACAAATTATATTCCTGAGAGCAAGCTTGAATACAACTTCCCAGATGGCTTACCTCACGCCAGAGAAACAAATTCATTTGACAACCTACTTCAAACAAGTGGCCACAAAAACACTGCTTTGCAAGACAAATACTGCAAGCCTTGGGGTTCATGGCCTCCTGCATTCTTCTAATTGCATATGCAAGACTGCATATGAGGAAACTACAGTTGTATCTAAAAAGCCTATTGTGTCAACATTCTCAGGCTCTAGAAGCAATGATTCATAGGTTCATAGGTAGGTACTAGGCTATTGGCCTTAGGGCCTATATAAGCCAAGCCAAAGGTACCCTGGCTTTCGCCACCCAAGAAAATTATTTCCTGTGCCACTGTCGAGCAGAGCCACATAAGTGATCCCCGGGGTGAATTTCCCATCCAATCATCAATATTTTTCTTGAAGAGTGCTAATGAGGAGCTTTGTTTGATATAGATAGGTAGTTTGTTCCAGAGTATGGGAAGTCTCTGGGACAGGAATCTATCCCTCCAGCATGTTCTGTTTATTGTGGTGACAAGGTTTAGGTCCCTAGACCATGTAGCTCGTAGGGATTGGGATTTCTTTAAGTGGAGCATGTCTAAAAGCTCTGGGTTTGACATAGCTTTGTGTGTTAGGCAGAGATCGCCTCTGAGTAGGCAATATGCAATGGAGTAAAGCTGCAGTTTTTTGAGACGGTCTGCATAGGCCATCTGTTTGAGGCCAGTAATCCTCTTTGTGAGGTATTTCTGTGGCCTTTCCAGTTGTTGTAGATGTCTTGTGAGGTACATACCAAAAGGGGCATTGTACTCTATAATGGGTCTAATGAGTGACGAGTAGAGGGGAACAATGACCTCTTTTGATGTGCCACGTAGAAGGATTTCCTGACTACTGTGGCGATGTGATTATCAAAAGAGAGACTACTGTCCACCTGTGTTCCAAGGTCTCTTATCACACTTTCTGTTAAGTAGACTACCGCCTATGTGGTAGTTCATACCTTGCCTACACCTATAATTCCTTTGGTGGGCAGAGGCCTGCCACCAAAACAAGGTACTACCTTTCACACCACCCCCTGCCACCCAAACCCTAACAACAGATGCATCAGACTATGCATGCGGGGCTCACCTGGCAGGGAAGTGCATTCAGGGCAAATGGAACCCAAGTCAAATGCACCTGCATATCAATCAAAAAGAAATGTTAGCTGTACAGAATGCTCTGACAGCCTTCAACAACCACATTCTTCCAAGAAAACTTGTGGTAAAGATGGACAACACCACTGTTGTGTGGTACATAAACAAGCAGGTGGGGGTACATATTCTTATCCCCTCTGCAGACTAGCCATGGCATTGTGGAACACAGCCTTGAGCTACCAAGTGCACCCACAAGCTCAATTCCTGCCAGGAAAATTAAATACACTGGCAGACGGACTAAGCAGAAACCTCATGGACCCACATGAGTGGAAACTGGAACCAAGGATTTTCAACATGTAGACAAGCAAATGGGGGAGCCCATATATAGACCTGTTTGCCTCTCCCCAGAACTACCAATTTGACAAATTTTGCACAAGGACTCCCCACAAGCAAGCTTGGAAAGTGGATGCTCTGTCCTTCAGTCTATGCCTTCCCCCCTCTGCTTCTGCTTTCCAAAGTATTACTAAAACTCAAACAGGACAAACCAAGGACGATTTTGATTGCTCCAGACTGGCCACGCCAACACTGGTACCCCCTCCTGCGCAGTGCGTCACTGTTATCCCCATGGGACCTGCCTCAGACTCCTTCCCTGTTGTCTCAGCAGGAGAACCAGATTCTGCACCCTCAGCTACTAGCACTGAACCTTGCAGCCTTGCTAATTACATAGTCTCTCCTCTACCGACCCTCAGTAAACCTGTGATGGATATCATTTTAGAGGCAAGGAGGCCTAGTACTAGAAAATCTTATGCTGAAAAATGGAAAAGATTCTGTGCCTGGAACTAATCTCAAGGGATGAGCACAGCAGCACCCAATTTACCTCAGATTTTACAGTACTCAACTGAGATGCTTCACAAGGGCCTGTCTTTTTCCTCCATTAAAATCCACGCCTCAGCCATTTCAGCTCATTATAGCACAGAACCTCCCCTCTTCTCTCATCCACTGCTCAAGCAGTTCCTCAGAGGGGCCAACAATTTGAGACCACCCAGGAGAGCTCCAACCCCAGCCTGGGACCTTAACTTTGTTTTGGAGAAACTCACTCTACCTCCTTTCAAGCCAGCTGCTACTGCAGACTTAAAATTTCTTTCTCGGAAAACAGCTTTCCTTTTAGCAATCTCTTCAGCTAGAAGGGTATCTGAATTATAGGCCCTAATGGCAGTGGAGCCTTTCATCATCTTTGCAGACAGGGTGTACCTCAGAACCAATCCATCCTTCATGCCCAAGGTGGTATCCAGTGTGGTTCTTATTCAGTCTATTCATTGCCAACCTTCTTTCCCAATCCACAGAACAAAGGGGAACGGATACTGCATTCCTTAGATGTGCACAGACAACTTAGATTCTACTTGGACAGGACTTAACCTCAAAGGAAATCTGAACAACTGCTGGTGGCATTTGCTGCAGGGGCAGAGGGGAAGGCCATTTCAAAGCAAACCATTTCTAAATGGATAGGCCATTGCATTCATTTCTGCTATAAGCACCATGGAAAACCTATCCCCCAGGGGATCAGACCTCACTCCACCAGGGCTGCATCTACCTCTACAGCCTTTCTCAGAGGCGTCCCTACCAGGCACATCCTAGAAGCTGCTACCTGGAGTTCTGTGCATAGTTTCTCCAAGCATTGTCATTTGCCAGTTTTCTCTAAATCCAGAGCTGGCTTTGCCACTGCAGTCTTGCAGGGCCTTATAACTGGCCCTAATGCTACCTAAATTCCTCCTCCCAACCATAGCTTTGGGAATCTACCCAAATGTAATGACTGCAACAGTGAAACACTAAGAACATAGTACAGTTGTGTACACTTACCATAAATGTAGATGTTTGAGTGTATTCACTGTTGCAGTGGTTACCCTGCCTCCAGCCCCCTAACTTCTTTTGGCTATACCTCTACTTTCCTATTCTGTGCTTAAAAGCCTTTTTGGTGTATTTGCTTTTTTTGTTGGAGGTATATTATTGTACTTTTATATTTAATTGCTCCCCATTTGGGGGGCACCTGACATCTGGGGCAAGAAAAACTGATGTAATGGCGTCGGCTGCAAGTTTTATACCCCTGACGACCTGACATCATGGGAGAAGGGACAGCAACTGATGCAGGACCCAAGACATTGTTAATCAGGTCGACTGAGGGGTACCTGCAAGCAGATAACCCAAATGTAATGACTGCAACAGTGAATACACTCGAACATCTACATTTATGGTAAGTGTACACAACTATACTTTCTCTGCCTTACCCTTTTATCTATCCACTGCACCAAGAGTGCTCACAAAGTGTCTAGTTCTAATTATAGCCCATTGCAGGATACAGGCTGTCCGCATTTTTCCATTTGTATACTTGCTTATTTTTGCAGAGTCTTTTTTAGAATTTCAGGGGTCTCTCTTCTGTTGGGTGAGAAATCTTTTGCTCAAGCTGGGATTCCAAGGCAGCTAGACACCTCAGTTCAACAAATTTTTCTTCCATAGGAAAAAATAGATCTTTATTTAGATCTTTTTCTGAGGTTTTCCACCCAGACCTTGGTCACTGAGAAGAAATACCTCAGGATTGTGGGTCCCGTGGCATTTACAAGTCTCATGATACAGCTGGTAAGACTCCACATGTGAAAGATACAGTGGCATCTGAAATATCTTTGGTCCCACCATCAACACCCTTTATCTTTTCAGATCCCAGTACTAGGAGCTGTCAGAAGAGAAATCTTTTGGTGGAGATGAGATGTCCTTAAATCCAGATCTCCCCTTCTCCCTCCCTGCTCCAAAGCAATCACCACAGATGCTTCAGACTTTGATTGGGGAGCAGTTTTAGGAGGAATAAAAGACAGATACAAGCACATAAATATTAAGGAGATGCTTGCCTTGATCGAAGCACTCAACTCTCTGAACTGTCTTTGTTCTCCAGGACTTCAGGTGGATGTTCATCGTGCATACAACTGCAGTCCTAACAGATGGGTTTTCCTGCCATCAGGCGGGTCCTCGGTCGGCTGAATTCCAAAGTCTAGGTCCGACGTCGGTTGTTGTCACTTCCTCCCTGACGTCAGTGCGACAGGGGTATAAAAGATCCAGCCAAAGCCATTTTCTCCAGTCTTTCTTGCCGCGCGGTGCCCGAAGCAGAAGCAGTTCGCAAGTGCTGGTCGGCCAGCTCCTGAGATTACGAATATTTTTCAACCGAAGTCTTCTTGAAAGCTAAGTACCCTATTGGGGAAACTTTTCTTGCCTCAGACCGATGTCAGACAAAGTTAATAATTGCATTTCTTGTGGGAAGCAAATACCGCATAAGGATTTTCATTCTCTCTGCATTCCTTGCCTAGGCCCAGACCACGACGTCTCGGCCTGTCATTTTTGTGCTACTTTCAACAAACGCACTATTAAGCGTCGGGCGGAGTTCGCCCAACACTATTTTGGCAAAAAATGTAATTACATTATGTTGTCGGATACTCCGACTCCAGTTTTAGGTAAAAGACGCAAAGATAAGGACCGACATACGAGGTCCGCGACTTCTACTGACACCACGCCAAAACCGACTACAGGTGGTCCGGTTCTGAGTGAGGTGCCTACGCAGCCTCTGACTACCGACGACACTTCATTGGCGGTGTCTTCTGTGCCTGAGGTCGCAGGCTCTTCGGCCCACACCCTGACTACAGATACCGAGGCCACTATTGGCGGTGAAACTCAGAGTTTAGATAGACCTGCCACCTTTCAAGGTGTCTATAGGCCTTCCTCTTCTTTTTCCATCAAGGCTTTCACTAAGTCTAAATCAGCCATGCATACTAAAAAACAAGCTTCACAGGGCCCTTCTCAAGGCCCCATGCCTGAAAAGCAGATGCTCAAAATGGCTGAGGATTTGATTACTCTTATTAGGGGTTCTCAACCCCCCCCCCCGGACAAAAGACCCAGAGTGGAGGAAGAATCCCCCTCCTCGGACCAGGCCTCCATTATTTCAGAACATTCTGAAGACCAGGGACATTCTTACTCCCCTTTTGAAGATTCTGATGCAGAGGAGTCCATTCCCTCTGTCTCCCCCCCCCCCCCTGAGGATTACTCTTTTGGGGAAACCTTACATACCTTGAGGGAACACTTCCACTGGGAAGGCCAAGAGTACTCGGACTCCAAGAAAAGGCTTAGGGATTTCCTCTTGCTTCCTCAGCACAGGCCTCTGGCTATACCTCCTGTCTTAGACATTTTGATGATGTGTATTCGGAGGCCTGCCTTAACCCAGATTCTTTACCTCCAGCTCCAGTCAAGCCTGACAGGTATTACTGGGTTCCTGACTCACACCAGTTTCTATACAAAAGCCATGCGGCTGACCCAGAAACTATATCACAAGGTCCCAAGGGAATTGAGGCCTCCACTGCTAAAAATCCATTACCTTCAGAGAGAGATTCCAGAGCTTTAGCGAGGTGGGGGAAAAAGGTTTACACCTCGGCCACCTTAACCATGAGGGCATTAAACTGTCAGTTCCATATGTTAAAGTACTAACACTTTCTGTTATCAAAGTTGAGAAACAAAATGTCACAACCTGAACAACCGGACTTGGAGTTGCAGGATTTGATACATAGTGCAGAACAAGTGGGTAAACATACCTTGCAATGTGGTTTTGATGCTTTAGAGGCCTCATGTAGAGCTGCTGTTACAGGATCAGTCATACGTAGGCATGCCTGGCTCAGAGGAAAACCTTACCAGGTCATGTCAAAGCTAAATTACTAGATGCCCCTCTGCAAAAAGGTGTATTGTTTGGTGTTAAAGCTGAGGAGGTATTAAAGAAAATGGAGGAGAAGGCAAAATCAATACAAACAGTAAAAGATTTCCTACAGGTACAACCTCCACGTTTCAGTAGAAATTGGCCTTCCAAAAATTGGTCCTTTCCAGCCACGGACAGACCCCAAAGAGGTAGATACAGGCGCCCGAGGGGCAGAGGGCAATCTCAAGGATCATTTAGAGGCAGACAATGGCAAGCACCCACACAAAGAGGTGGTGAGGATAGTTCACAGCCATTCAGAAAGCAGAACCAATGACTTTCCCCTTTGCATGCCAAGCAAGGCTCAAATGGCAGCACCTTTAGGTGGAAAACTGGCATTATTTTCAAAAAATTGGCATATTGTCACAAAAGACAAATGGATCCTGGACATTATAGACAGAGGCTACAGATTTCACTTTCACACCCTTCCAAAAATGAGAGGCATGCCAAACCTGCCACACAATCAAAGGGCAGAGGCACAGAAACAAATTTCAGATCTCATGGACATGAAAGCTATTCAGGAGGTACCTGTACAAGAACAGGGTCAAGGTTTTTATTCCAGACTATTCCTGGTACCAAGGAAGGGAAAAGATTGGAGACCTATTTTGGACCTATCCATCCTAAACACTTTTTTACTCGTGCCAAAATTCAAGATGCTCACATTACAGCAGCTTCTTCCCATGCTGGGCAAGGAGTCTTGGCTGGTAACATTGGACCTCAAGGAGGCATACCTGCATGTCCCAATCAGACAAGATTGCAGAAGATACCTCAGATTTCTTGCAGGTTCAACCCATTATCAATTCTCTGCATTGCCCTTTGGCTTATCTACTGCGCCCAGAGTGTTCACGAAATGCCTGGCATCAGTAATCGCCTACTGCAGACTTCAAGGGATACAAATATACCCATATCTGGACGACTGCCTGATCCAAGCGGACAGCAAGCACATACTTATGAAACATCTGGCGTTTGTAATAATGTTGTTGAATTCTCTGGGATACACAGTCAACAAAAAGAAATCAAGGCTAATACCCTCTCAAACAATAATTTTCCTGGGTGCCAGCTTGGATACAAACACCCAGATGGCCTACCTCACGCCAGAGAAACCAGGGCAACTAACTCAATACTTCAGAAAACTGGCAACTTTCACCAGGCTGACTGCAAGGAAAATCCTGCAGGCTCTGCGATTCATGGCATCTTGCATCCTACTAATCCCATGTGCAAAGCTGCATATGAGGAAACTTCAATGGTACCTAAAAAACCTATGGTCTCAACACAGCCACAGTTTGGAAACAATAATACCACTAATTCCATGTCTTCAAAAGGAATTTCTGTGGTGGGCTCAAGCATACCAAAGAAACACAGATCTCCCATTCTGCAAGCCTCAAGCAAATCAAATCATCACAACAGACGCCTTGGACTATGCCTGGGGGGTGCATATGACAGATCGGTGCATTCAGGGCAAATGGTCCCAAAAAGAAAAGCACCTACACATCAATCAGAAGGAAATGCTAGCAGTAATAAATGCTATTATAGCTTTCAAAGACCTACTGCATCCAGGCCAGCTATTAAGGACGGACAACACCACAGTAATGTGGTACATAAACAAACAGGGAGGTACCCATTCATACCCTCTATGCAGGCTAGCCATGTCTCTTTGGAACATGGCTCTAGAATTACAAATCGAGCTTCAAGCACAGTACCTGCCAGGCAGGGAAAACACACTGGCATACGACCTAAGCAGAAATATGACAGATCCACACGAATGGAAGTTGCATCCTCAAGTTTTCACAAGGATAACTCAAGCATGGGGAAGGCCAGACATAGATCTCTTTGCCTCCCACAGAAGTCACCAATTGGCAAAATTCTGCTCAAGGACCTTTCATCCACAGGCCTGTTAGGCGGACGCACTCTCCTTCAGTTGGGCAACAATGACAGTTTATGCCTTTCCTCCTCTCCCTCTGCTGCCCAAAGTTCTATTAAAAACCAGAGCAGACAGACCAAAGATGATTCTCATTGCTCCAGACTGGCCAAGACAACACTGGTACCCACTCCTGAAAAGCCTGATGCATTCCCCACCATGGAACCTGCCTCTAATGCCTCTTCTACTGACTGAGCACAACTTCAAAACTCTACACAGTCAGCTGAAAACACTCAATCTAGCCGCATGGAAGATTCCTTAAATTCACAACAGGCCCTGCTCTCCAAGGAGGTGCAGGATGTAATTTTGGAGGCCAGAAGACCTTCTACGAGAAAAGCCTACTCTGCAAAATGGAAACGGTTTTGTGCCTGGAATGAGAAAAAGGGTCAGAATCCAGGAATACTGAATTTACCCCAAATATTACAGTACCTAGCTGAGATGCTAAGCAATGGACTTTCATTCTCCTCCATCAAAATCTATGCCTCAGCCATTTCTGCAGAATACAACACTGATCCTCCTTTATTCTCTCATCCCCTCTTAAGACAGTTCCTCAGAGGGGCTAAGAATATAAAACCCCCAAGGAAACGACCAGTGCCTGCTTGGGACCTCAATTTCATACTAGAAAAACTGACCTTGCCTCCTTTTGAGCCAGCTGCTTCAACAGAACTGCAATACTTGTCTTGGAAAACAGCCTTCCTCCTGGCAATCACTTCAGCTCGCAGGGTTTCGGAAATACAAGCCCTCATGGCTGTGCAGCCTTTCATCATTTTCCATCAGGACAGAGTTACCTTACGAACCAATCCATCCTTTATGCCAAAGGCAGTATCCAGGGTAGCCTTGAATCAGGCTATCCACTTACCTACCTTCTACCCTAATCCTCAAAACAAAGGGGAAAGACTGCTACATTCCTTGGACATTCACAGACAGCTGCATTATTATTTGGACAGAACAAAGCCTTTCAGAAAATCAGAGCAACTCTTTGTGTCCTATGCTGCAGGAGCTCAAGGGAAGCCTATTTCCAAACAGACAGTCTCAAAGTGGATAGCCCACTGCATACGTTTTTGTTACTCTCTTCATGGTAAATCTGTACCTGCAGGCATCAGATCTCACTCCACAAGGGCCACAGCTACCTCTGCAGCTTTCCTCAGGGGGGTTCCTACCAAAGATATTTTGGAAGCAGCCACTTGGAGTTCCGTACATACCTTCTCCAAACACTATCACCTACCATTATACTCCAAATCTAGAGCAGGCTTTGCCACTGCAGTCTTGCAGGGCATCCTGGCTCCTCCTAGTTCCACCTAGTGCCTACCACCCCTTTTTTAGCTTTGGGATTCTACCCATCTGTTATGACTGCAGCTGTATGCACGATGAACATAGTACAGTTTTGTACCTACCATAAATGTAGATGTTCGAGTGCTAATACAGCTGCAGTCCAGGTTTCCCTCCCTCCTTCCCCTCTTGGGGTATTCTTTTATGGTGTATTTGCTTGCAACTACTGTTTTTTCATTATATTGCATTGCATTATTACATAATTTTATGTATTGCCTTCCTTCTGGGGGCACCTGACATCTGGGGCAAGAAAAAGTGAAGAAAATGGCGTCGGCTGGATCTTTTATACCCCTGTTGCACTGACGTCAGGGAGGAAGCAACGACAACCGACGCCGGACCTAGACTTTGGAATTCGGCCGACCGAGGACCCGCCTGACGGCAGGAAAACCCATCTATTATGACTGCAGCTGTATTAGCACTCGAACATCTACATTTATGGAAGGTACAAAACTGTACTTTACAGACAATACTGCAGTCATATAGTACATCATCAAGCAAGGGGGAGCCAGGTTTTACTCCCTTTGCAGACTAGCCATGTTAGTTTGGGATATAGCTTCACAGCACAATCTGTACAGGCATCTTGCATTCTGTCACAGCAAAATTTTGTGTTAGACACGGTGAGCAGAACCAGGTAAGACCCTCTCAAATGGAAACTAGATCAGGGGGTCTTCAAAATTTGATCCATCTGTAGGGGTCCCTAAAGTAGACCTGTTTGCTTCCTGTCTGAACAGTCAACTATAAAATTCTAATAAAAGTTCGGTCATCCACAGGAACCAAGCACAGTGTCTCACAAGCGTAAAATATAAGAACAGCAAGTCCAAACAACGAATCCAAACAATGAAAATTATGCAGCTATGATGCAAAGATACGCAAACTAGGCAACAAAGTTCTGGCTTTAATGTATATTGTAAGTTGTGAGCGCTTTCACCTTTCGGCTTCTTCAGACATTTATAATGAAAAAATCCAACCATTTAAATACTATACAAGTACATTTCATTGGCCAAACAGATCAATACGTCACTGAATTAAAAACATCTATATTTTAAAGGTATCTAACCATTTAATTAAAAAGCATGTATATTTAAAGGAATCTAACCATTTAATTAAAAAACTTCCTAATATATTAGCCTAAAAAATGTATTTTGCTGTAAATAAACGCATGAAAATGTATATAAATACAAATATATACAAATACACAAACCCCATTACAACATAAACATATCCATACATATATGTATATATTTCATAAAAATAAATAAAAAATGAAAAAACTGAATAAAAAATAAAAAATAAAAAATATGTAGTCAAATGATTCAAGCAGACACTACAAGCCTTCTCTTTCGCAAAACAGGTTTGAGTGAGGCTTTGTCATTAAGACCAGGCTCTCTGTCTGCTTGACATCTAATAATCCACCTAAGCTCATTCTCTTCTGTAAATCTATGAATGTCACCTCCACGTAAACTAGGTTTAAAAACTTGAATCACTGGAAAAGTAAATGTATGATCGGGTCCTCTATCCATAACATGCTTAGCTAAGGCATTAGTATTAGTGCCTATGCGAATGTGGTAGACGTGTTCCCTTATGCGTTCCCTGAATTTTCTATTAGTTTTACCTATATAGAAAGATTCACAGGAGACATATCTAGCCAAATAAACCACATGTTCACTTTGGCAACTGGTATTAGTATAAAAATTAAATTCAACTCCTGTGATAGGATGTATAAATGAAGTTCTCTCATCTGTATGTGAGCACTGATTACATTTGTTACATGGCTTGGTGTTCACTAAATTCCTATCACAATCTATAGGTACCCTTCCCAGTGGACGGTGACAAAGAATACGATGTCCTTCAAGGATGCATCTGCAGTCATAACAAATGGGTTGTCCTGTCGTCAGGCAGCCCTTCGGTCGGCCGGATTCCAAAGTCTGGGTCCGGTTTCGGCTGATGTCGCACTTCACCCGACGTCATCTCTGCTGGTCTTCGGGTATAAAGGCATCAGCCGACGCCATTTTCCTCAGTCTTTCTTGCCGCGTGGCGCCCGAAGCAGAAGCTGTTCGCAAGTGCTGGTCGGTCAGATCCAGAGATTACTACTACCGAATACTACTTCGAAGACTTCTAAAAAGCTAAGTACCCCGTTGGGGACTCAGCTAAGTACCCCGTTGGGGACTCTTTCTTGCCTCAGCCAATGTCAGAAAAAGTAAATGACTGTTTAACTTGTGGGAAACAAATACCTCATAAAGATTTCCACTCTTACTGCCTACCTTGTTTAGGCCCAGACCACGACGTAGCAGCCTGTTTAGCCTGTGCTTCCTTCAACTGACGAACGCTTAGGCGTCGATCGGAGTTTGCTGAACAGTTTTTCGGCTCAGATTTTGCGTACATTATGCCATCGGATCCTCCGACTACCCAAATTGTTAAAAAACGCAAAGAAAAAGACCGACACTCGCGGTCCGCGGTTTCGGCCGAAACCACGGTTAAGCAAACGCGAGTGTCTCGGTTTCGGCGAAACCGAGAAACGGGTCAATCTTCAGCCGAATCCATGACTACTACTGAGGCTCCTGCTACCTTAGTTGAATCGGCCTCTGAAGTTTTGCCTACTACTGTGGTTCCTAGTGAATTATCAGACACCATCCCTTTGGATGTCTCTACCCCAGCACGTGGTGCTGCTAGGCCTCCTGCAGCCATGTCTATAAAGGCCTTTGCCAGGGCTAAAGCAGCCAAAACTGTTAAATCAGTGCCTGTTAAGACCCCTCACATAGGCCCACTTCTAGTTCACAAATGCTTACTCTGGCAGAGGATTTAATCTCCTTAATTAGGGGATCCCAATCTCACCCAGACAGGGCCTCTCAGCCTCCAGAAAAGAGACCTAGAGCAGAGCCCCCCGAGCCAGTGTCCTCTGATGATTCTTTGGATGACTCAGACATTACAGATCAGCCAGAGGCTCCTTTTTCTACTTATGAAGATTCCGATGCTGAAGAATCCATTCCTTCTGCCTCTCCACCAGAGGAATTTTCCTTTGGGGAAACCTTACATGCCATGAGAGAACAATTCCAATGGCAGGGACAAGATTTCTCAGATTCAAGAAAAAGGCTTAGGACCTTTCTGCACTTACCACAACATAGGCCCTTAGCTATACCTCCAGTTCTGCCTGTTGTGGATGATGCATTTAATGATGTTTGCACTGCTCCTGATACTTTACCTCCAGCCCCTGCCAAACCAGATAGATTTTACAGGGTGCCAGACACTCATCACCACCTATACAAGGCCCCACTTGCAGATCCTGAGACTATATCCCAGGGGCCTAAGGCAGTAGCTTCGACCTCAGCAAAAAACCCTCTCCCTTCTGAAAGGGACTCCAGGTCCTTAGAGAGATGGAGGAAAAAAGTTTACACCTCTGCTACTCTCTCAGCTAGAGCTTTAAACTGTCAGTTTCATATGATCCAATACCAAGAGTTTATGCTTGATCAGTTAACTAAGAAGCTGTCCTCTGATGACTCCTTAGATAAGAAATATGTTTTAGAAATTGTGAATAACATTCAGCAGGTTAGTAACCATTCTTTAAAATGTGGCTATGATGCACTGGAGGCTTCACTTAGATCAGCCATGACTGGCACAGTGATAAGAAGGCATGCATGGCTGAAGGAACAGGTTTTGCCGGATCATGTTAAAGCAAAGCTGTTAGATGCTCCTATAGATAAGGCCAGTCTATTTGGGACACCTGCTCAGCAAGTAATGAAGAAAATGGAAGAGAAGGCAAAATCTGTACAAACAGTTAAGGATTTCTTACAGTTTCAGCCCCCAAGGTTTAGCAGGAACTGGCCTGCCAAAAATTGGTCCTTTCCAGACTCCTCAAAATCTCAAAGAGGCAGGAATAGACGCTCTAGAGGCAGAAATCAATCCAGAGGAGGTGCCTATAGAGGACGCCAGTGGCAAGGCAATAACCAGAGAGGCACAGCCACAACCACTGCCACTGCAACAGGACAATCACAGTGACTTGGCTCTGACACCGCCTACCAGGGAGCAAATAGCAGCACCTTTAGGCGGAAAGTTAGCCTTATTTTCGAAAAGAGGAATGCCAAACCTACCTCCAAATCAAAAAACAGAAGCTGTAAAGCAGATAGCTCAATTAACAAAGATGAGAGCTGTGGAAAGAGTACCAATAACACAACAGGGCAAAGGATTCTACTCCAGACTCTTCCTAGTACCAAGAAAAGAGAAAAGTTGGAGACCTATTCTCGACCTGTCCGTCTTAAACACATACATCATTGTACCAACATTCAAAATGCTGACCCTACAGCAACTTCTTCCCATGCTGGGCAAGGAGTGTTGGCTGGTAACTCTAGATCTCAAGGAGACATACCTGCACGTCCCCATATGACCAAATTGCAGAAGATACCTCAGATTTCTTGCAGGATCAGAGCATTATCAATTCTCAGCATTGCCCTTTGGCTTATCTACTGCGCCCAGAGTATTCACCAAATGCCTGGCATCAGTAATCGCTCATTGCAGGCTACAGGGAATCCAAATTTATCCTTACCTGGACGACTGCCTGTTACAAGCGGACAACAAAAGCAAGCTGACAACAGATTTACAAAGAGTCATTTGCTTACTACAAGCCCTGGGATACACAGTCAATTTAAAAAAGTCAAGACTGATTCCATCCCAGACAAGAACATTCTTGGGTGCGGAATTGGACACAGTAAAACAAATGGCATTCCTAACTGCAGAAAAACAAGCACAACTTGGCATTAACTAAGCAGCACAAACTAACAGCAAGAAAAGTACTGCAGGCCTTGGGCTTCATGGCATCATGCATAATCCTGGTCCCCCATGCCAGACTGCATATGAGAAAACTACAGTGGTACCTAAAGAATTTATGGTCTCAACACAGGCACAGCTTAGAAACCGAAATCCCACTAATCCCATGCCTGAAACAAGAGTTCCTATGGTGGGCTCAAGCATGCCAGTCAAACCCAGGCTTGCCCTTCCACAACTTTCAAGCAAACCAAACCATCACAACGGACGCCTCAGACCTAGGCTGGGGGGCGCACATGTTGGACAAGTGCATACAAGGATTGTGGACTCCAGACCAGCTGCACCTGCACATAAACCAAAAAGAAATGCTGGCAGTAAAACTAGCAATCCAGACATTCAAACCATTCCTCAAAGAAGGCCATTTAATGATAAGGACAGACAACACCACAGTCATGTGGTACATCAACAAACAAGGAGGCACTCATTCATACCCCCTATGCAGAATGACTCTGGACCTTTGGAATATGGCTCTGAGCTACAACATCCAGTTACAGGCAATATTTGTGCTGGGAAAAGAAAACACCCTAGCAGACATGTTAAGCAGAACCACCTCGGATGCTCACGAATGGATGCTACACCCGGACATCTTCAAGGCCATCACAAAGAAATGGGGAATGCCACAAATAGACCTATTCGCACCCCCACTCAATCACCAGCTCAAAAAAATCTGCACAAGGACATGCCACCCACTAGCATGGAAGGTGGACTCTCTATCCTTCAGTTGGAAAGGCCTGACAGCATATGCATTTCCACCTCTTCCTTTGATACACAAGGTACTACTGAAAATCAAAGAGGAACGTCCAAGGATAATTGTGATAGCTCCGAATTGGCCAAGACAACACTGGTATCCTTTGCTGAGGAGCATTTCTCAGGGGAGAATGTGGCCAATACCCCTGATGCCTTTGATGTTAACTCAGAACAACTACAACATCATGCACCCAAACCTAAAAACCTTGCAACTGACTGCCTGGAACATCACATAACAGCAACTAACCCAGACTTATCCCAAAGGGTTAAAGACATTATCCTTGAAGCCCGCAGACCTTCAACAAGAAGGAACTATGCAGGAAAATGGAAAAGGTTTGTCATTTGGAGTACTGACAGAGGAAAAGATGTCTCGAACATAGATATTGCTAACATCCTGGAGTACTTGGCAGAGCTTCTACATACGGGCCTGTCCTATTCCTCCATCAAGATACATGCATCAGCTATTTCCGCAGAATACAGCTTGATCCACCTGTCTTTTCACATCCTCTACTCAGGCAATTCCTCAGAGGGATCAAGAATGTAAAACCTCCTAGGAAACCACCATTACCAGCATGGGACTTGAACTTTGTGCTAGAAAAATTGACACTCCCTCCATTTGAACCAGCAGCAACAGCAGATCTGCAACACCTATCATGGAAAACTGCTTTCCTACTGGCAATTACTTCAGCAAGGAGGGTTTGAACTACAGGCCTTAATGGCAGTACAACCCTTCCTAATCTTCCATCAAGATAGAGTGTCCATGAGAACTAATCCTACATTTATGCCTAAGGTGGTATCCAGAGTGTCTTTAAACCAGGCAATCCACCTACCTACCTTCTTTCCCAATCCACAGAACAGGGGAAAGGCTGCTGCATACCTTGGATGTACATAGACAGTTACGCTACTACCTGGACAGAACCAAAAGTAACAGAAAAACTGACCAGCTTTTAGTAGCCTATGCAACAGGAAGGGAAGGAAAAGCAATTTCCAAACAGACAATCTCCAAATGTATAGGAAATTGCATAAGATTCTGTTACTCCTACCATGGAAAACCAGTTCCACAGAACATAAGACCTCATTCTACAAGGGCTACAGCCACTACCACAGCTTTCTTACGAGGAGTGGCAACCAAGGACATTATTGAGGCGGCTACTTGGACCTCCGTGCATACATTTGCCAAGCATTATAATTTACCTCTATACTCTAGATCCCGAGCAGGGTTTGCCACTGCTGTATTGCAAGGGATCCTAACTACACCATAATTCTTCTTCCTCCTCCCTAGTTTGGCTATGGTATTCTACCCATTTGTTATGACTGCAGATGCATCCTTGAAGGACATAGTACAGTTTTGTACCTACCATAAATGTAGATGTCCGAACAGGATAGCATCTGCAGTCAGGATTACCCACCCTCCTTCCCTCTGTGGTACTCCTAGGGTATTTACCCTCCTAATAGCTAGCTGGGGAGTCTCTTATGGTGTATTTGTTTGTATATATGTACATACATGCTTATTTTTGTGTTTGCCTTCTACTATTTTGGAAACATTGGCATTTATCCAAAATTTAGCTTTCCTAGAGGGCAACTGGCATCTGGGGCAAGAAACACTGAGGAAAATGGCGTCGGCTGATGCCTTTATACCCGAAGACCAGCAGAGATGACGTCGGGTGAAGTGCGACATCAGCCGAAGCCGGACCCAGACTTTGGAATCCGGCCGACCGAAGGGCTGCCTGACGACAGGACAACCCATTTGTTATGACTGCAGATGCTATCCTGTTCGGACATCTACATTTATGGTAGGTACAAAACTGTACTTTTCAGATTCTTTCTATTTCTGAAAGCATAGGTAGGTCTAAGTCCTACTATCCTACCTATGTTTTCGTCTAACAGAAGTACATTCCAATATCTCTCAAATGTTCTCTTAATATTAACCATATCTGAAGTAAAAAATAAAGGTATTCTTAAACTTTCTGGATTCAAACAGTTATCTGGACAAACCTCAGAAGGTATTCCTTCTGAAAAATATGGTCTCGCTGTGGTAGTTCTAAGAGAATTCACCCTACTAATGGCTCCATTTAACTCATTCGATTTATAACATGTCAATCAACCTTTCTTTAAGGTTGGAAATCTCTATCATAAAATTATCGTGGGTCGGATTAAGTCTAGAAGCTCTCATGGCCTGACCCATGACTACATTTTTAAAGACAAATGGAGGGTGCATACTCTCTCGATGAAGTAAAGTGTTTCTATAACAAGCCTTCCGGTGGATTGTAGTATTCAACATTCCATTATCTAGTCTTATTATATCCACATCTAAAAAATAAATCTTTTCTCTAGAATAATTAGTAGTAAACTCAAGGAGATTAGTGAGGCCATTTACAACTGATACCATGTGAAGGAGCTCTACTTCCGTGCCAAACCATATAAAAAAGAGGTCGTCTACAAAGCGTTTATAAAATAAAGCTTTACACCGAAAATCATGCAAGGGAAGTAATGAATCTTCCTCCCATTCAGCCATTACTATGTTGGCGTAGCTATTGGCACACGAAGTGCCCATAGCTATGCCATCATTCTGCAGATAGTATTCATTATTGAAAGTGAAAACATTATTCTGTAAAACAATTTCCAAAAACATAGTTAACTGATCTATTATGGTCGAATTCAAACTGGAATGGTCAGTTAAAAATTGATGCAACATTAACACCCCCGCATCATTAGGGATCATGGTAAATAAACTCTTAACATCCATGGTCACCAAGATATATGGTCTATCGTCTGGTACTTCTTTAATGAAAGTATACAATTCTAAGAGAAATTGCTTACTATTCCTTAATTTAGTAGAGTTAGCATTAACTATAGGTCTAAAAAAGTGCTCCAAATAAAGTGAAAAGGGCTCAGTGACCCAGCCTCTCCCAGATACTATGGGACGCAACGGTGGCTTTTCCAATGACTTATGAATCTTAGGAAGGCCCTGTATAATTGGTATGAGAGGTTTGTTAACTCTCAAAAACTTCATTAATGTACAATCTATATCATGACTTTTATAAAGATCATCCAAAATATCATAAATTCTAAATATTCTATTAGAAACTTCATTTAGTTCAATCTTAGAATAATAATCACCTTCATTCAACATTGAAGTCATACTGTCTAAATAATCCTCAGTGTCCATGATGACAATAGGTCCTCCTTTATCTGCTGGACGTGTAACTATAGAGAGGTCCTTCGACAGATCAGATAAAGCCTTCCTTTGATTAAAAGTTAAATTCTGTTTACCAACTTTCCTATTTTTATCTCTATTAACTTCATTCAATACATGTAGGTCTTGTTCTACCAGCCTATTAAAAGTGTCCACCGAAGGATGTAGAGTGGGAACATACAAGCTAGGGGTGCGAAAGGTACTAGTAGTACCTAACCACTCAACATCTCCAAATTCTAGTTTTAATTGTATATTCCGTGCAAAAAGTCTAGTGTCCAATACTGAATCAGTGGCATTACTCATACTACTGGGAATAAAGGATAAACCCTTATTAAGAACCTCTACCTCATACCTAGTGAGATTCTTATGAGATAAATTCATAACTAAGGATTGGGTAGTCGTTCCCACATTTTCTTCAAGGTGGGTCCAGTGTGTTCTCCTCCTGAACCCTTCCGCTTCACCCTCCCTCTGTTGTATGAGCTTCGCCCTTGCATGTGTTGGGAAGTACCTATCGGGAAAGGGTCAGGTGTCACAGTTCTGTCAGTAGTCAAATGTGGATTAGGAGGTATATTAGAAATTTTCCTTCTAACCACTGGTTCAACATTAGAGCCAGAAAGTACACAATTATCCACATTCTTATCAACCACACTGTTAAAAACACTACTATTATACCATGATCCCCCCAAAACGTGCACGCTGATTGGCCAGCGTGCCCGTTGTAAATCGAGTTATACTAATGGAAAAAGGTCCGGTCGCCCGGACTTTTTTCCATTAGTATAACTTCGTTTTAAACACTGTCTCGCTATGTTAAATGGGTTTAACATAGCGAGACAGCTTTAAAATAAGCAACGGAGATCTCCGTTGCTTATTTTAAAGCTGTCTCGCCATGTTAAACCCATTTAACATAGCGAGGCAGTGTTTAAACGGAGAAAGCAAGATCTCCGTTGCTTTTTAATCTCGCTATGTTAAATGAGTTTAACATAGCGAGACAGTTTAAAATAAGCAACGGAGATGTCCGTTGCTTATTTTAAAACTGTCTCGCTATGTTAAACTCATTTAACATAGCGAGACACTAAAATAAGCACCGGAGATCTTGCTTTCTCCGTTGCTTTTGCCACACTCTGATGTACTGCGCAGGCGCGCAGTACATCAGAACTGCCGCGGATGCCAGACATCTGCGGAAGGGCAGTAAACAGGCATTATACTATGCCATTATTTAAGAAAAGTAATAGTTTCTTTTCTTAAATAATGTCATGGTATAATAGCAATAACCCACTTCTGGGTGTGGGTAATGCTAAATTTACCACGGTTGGCTTTGTTTGGTCCTCGGGCTTAGCCTCGGGACCAAACCACGCCAACCGTGGGTAAATTTAGCATTACCCACACCCAGGCGTGGGTTATTGCTATACTATTCACTTCATTAGAAACAGCATCAGACACAGCATGGAGTTCTGTATCAACAGCCGCATCATCCTTATTACTAGTAGCTTCTGTTACATTACTAGTTATCATTAATTCAATTGTTCTATTACTTGAATTGTTAGATGGATGTGAAGTAGGAAGAATACTTCCTTCATTATTGGTACTACTAGTCCCATTATTGTTCCTGGGCCAAGTGAAGACATGGCCTAATTTAAAATCTCTAGTGTCTCTGTTAATCTTAGACTTTTTCTGCTCCAACAGTCTCCTTTCGTAGATATTCATATTGTCCAACAGTTTATCCATTGCCCGTTCGACTCTAGGGCCTGAATACTTAGAAAAAATACCTTGCTGTTGTCTAGTCAAATTATTCCTCAATTTCTCCTCTTCTGGGCTGAAAAACTCATTGAGCAGTCTCATATATTTAAAGCTAAGCTCTAAATTTAATTGCTGCCATTGATACAATAAGCTAGGATACAAATTACCTGTCGTCGGCATCTTGAGAATGCGCAGCCCCCTCGGCACTATCTTCCTGCTTAAACAAGCTTCAAAGTGCTGGCACTGCAATTGCATGCGTTTCAGTTTCAAAATGTCCAACTCCAGTCTATATAATTCGTCATCCAGTCCAACAAAATCATTAACATTATCTTCATCAACACCATCCGAAGGTTCATAAGAAGAAAGTAAATTGTCATTACCAGCTAAACTTGTACGAAAACGTTCAGCAAGACCAAACGATGTATCACGGCCACGTAGAGTGTACGGTAATTCAATTGGATCACTTCCTGTGTCAGTCATGCTCCCTCGGTGCGGTAAACGTAAAAACAAGATAAGAAAAAGTAGTAGTAGGCAGATTCCACACCAGAAGGTAAAGACACCTGTGGATGCAAATAACTGAATAATCAACAATAATAAAAGTTCGGTCATCCACAGGAACCAAGCACAATGTCTCACAAGCGTAAAATATAAGAGCAGCAAGTCCAAACAACAAATCCAAACAATGAAAATTATGCAGCTATGATGCAAAGATACGCAAACTAGGCAACAAAGTTCTGGCTTTATTGTATATTGTAAATTGTGAGCGCTTTCACCTTTCGGCTTCTTCAGACATTTATAATGAAAAAATCCAACCATTTAAATACTATACAAGTACATTTCATTGGCCAAACAGATCAATACGTCACTGAATTAAAAACATCTATATTTAAAGGTATCTAACCATTTAATTAAAAAGCATGTATATTTAAAGGTATCTAACCATTTAATTAAAAAACTTCCTAATATATTAGCCTAAAAAATGTATATTGTTGTAAATAGATAAACGCATGAAAATATATATAAATACAAATATATACAAATACACAAACCCCATTAAAACATAAACATATCCATACATATATGTATATATTTCATAAAAATAAATAAAAAATGAAAAAACTGAATAAAAAATAAAAAATATGTAGTCAAATGATTCAAGCAGACACTACAAGCCTTCTCTTTTGCAAAACAGGTTTGAGTGAGGCTTTGTCATTAAGACCAGGCTCTCTGTCTGCTTGACATCTAATAATCCACCTAAACTCATTCTCTTCTGTAAATGTAAGAATGTCACCTCCACGTAAACTAGGTTTAAAAACTTGAATCACTGAAAAAGTAAATGTATGATCGGGTCCTCTATCCATAACATGCTTAGCTAAGGCATTAGTATTAGTGCCTATGCGAATGTGGTAGACGTGTTCCCTTATGCGTTCCCTGAATTTTCTATTAGTTTTACCTATATAGAAAGATTCACAGGAGACGCATATAAAATTCTGTTCCAGGACTCCATGCAAAAGAGCTTGGAAGACAGATGCCTTTTCTTTTTCTTTGGACAGAAATATTCCTGTATGCTATTCCACTCTTTCCACTAATATCCAGGGTATGTCTGAAGATTCAGAAGGGATCCCACAAGGTCATTCTGGTGACTCTCTCTTCTGGCCCAGGCAACCTTGGATGTTTTTCATAGTTAATGTTGCAGTACTGATTCTTGGGTCTTCCTGCCATGCAAAAGTCTGCTACCAACCAGATTTCTAGAGTCTTTACATTATCCCTGGCCAGCGGACATTTGAAGACTGATTTCTGGATGCCAGGGTATAAGAAGGGCATCTCAGATGTGCTCAGTATGCTTGTAGTCTGTTTGGCTCATTTTCAGAGAACCCTCTTCTTCCAGCCATGTAAGTACCCCACTGGGGAAATTTTCTCTACTAATTTAATGTTCAGAAAAAACAATCACTTGAAGTTTGGGAAGCAAATCCCACACAAAGATTTTCACTTGTTTTGTCTGGTCTGCTTGGGTCCTCAGCATGATGCCTCTTAACTGTCTTGACTGTGCAAATGTTTGAGCAAAAACTCTATAATATAGGGCTGAGGTACTAGCTGCCCATAAGTTGTTCTCTTCAGCTTCCTTGGTTGTGTTGCAGTCCACTGCTACTGCAGGACCTTGACAGACTTCTGTGTCAACTAACGTCATTCTAAAATAAAGGAAAAACAAAAAGGCCAAGGACCCTGATGTTGCCAAAAAAACTCCAGCTGTAGGTCATAAATCAACTAGTGACTCAGGTGAAGTGCTTTTACAACCCTCTGGTCCACTGAGTCATAGGCCTAAATCCTCTGGCATGACCCCTCTGGAGGCCATCATGGTTTCTGGTTTACCTGCAGATACTACCATGGCACACACTTTGGTTGGGTCTGAGTTTGATCAGCATGCCTCAGTTTTTGACATATGTGGTGTGGGTCTCAAGGGAGACTCCCTGTCTTTCTTGACTACTGAAGCTACAGATGAAGTGGTGGTCGGGTGACTGTATCCTCAGGTCACGTCTTTAAAATGAACACCCAAACCAAAGCATACCGCTTCTTTTTCATTAGACTGAAGTCCAAGACCTCCTTAAAGTAGCACAGGAGTTTATGGCCCTTATGAAATCTAGAGAGCCCTGTCAAGCTGCCACTACTGAGGCCTTCCCATCTAAAAGAAGCACGGGAGTAACCTTTCAGGAAGAGGTAGATTTGTCTAGCTCTGAGGATGAGGTGGAATTGTCTTACTCTGGCCACTTGCCACCATAAATCTACCATCTCAGACTCGGATGACACCTTCTCTTCCATCTCCACCCTGAGGATCTTTCCTTCAGGGATACTCTACGTAGAAATAAGGAGGCTTTTAGTTAGGAAAGTTAGCAATTCTTTCATGCTCAGGCCCTCTACAGGGAACTGCTAAAATTGCCTTCACCCAAACCATTGGCTATTACTCCTGTACATGTTGTACTGCATGATGTCTTTGAAGACATTGCATTATACCCTAATTCTGTACCCATTGCTCCTAGGAAACCAGGCAAGTTTTACAGTGTACTTGAATTCACATGCATCTTTACAAAAATCCAAAGGCTGACCCTTCTGTAGTCTCCACTGAATTCACAAAAGGTGTTATTAAGGGATCAACAAGACATCCCTTATTGAGTGGGAAAGTAGATTATTACATAGATTTGGAAAGAAAGATGATATGTCTGCCACCTTGACCGTGAGAGCTTCAGTCAATTCCATATGCTAAAGTACCTTGTATCTCACCAGGACAAAATTGTAGTTTAGATAGACTGTATTGCAGATGGAACCTTATCTGTAGAATTCCAAGAGACAGATGGTGAAGTTTTAGAAGTCTACAGACATTCCCTAAAATGTAGCTATAATGCTTTAGATGCTTCTTGCAGAACAGCTGCCACAGGTTCTGTATTTCAGCATGGCTCAGGACCCAGCCCGTCAGGTAAGGTAAAGGCTGAAGTACTGAATGCTCCATTAGACAAGGGATTTCTTTTTGGTCCTGCAGTTGAAGTTTTTGAGAAGCAGGATAAAAAAGGAAAGGAAATTTAAAACTGTGAAAGAATTTTACATGTGTCCAACCCCAAGGCACAGGAGAAATTATACTTATAAACCTTAGCCTTTTCCACCGAGACAAAACAAGGGGAGTCATCTGTGTGTCAAACGACCAAGGCAATTCAGAAGATGGCAACCAGAACAGTCACACAAAGTGGGAGCTCCAAAGATCCCACCCAGTACAGAGAATAACTGTGACTATGTTCCTCAACAAATCTTACCGCCTTCCATCCCTCTCCTCCAAGCCTCTGGCACTTCTTTTTCTTAAACAAATGGAAAACCAACACCGGTTATCATTGTATCCTCAGCATAATAGAAGGGGTACTACATCCAGTTCAGTGAAATCCCACCTTTCTTGGACTTTTACAAAAGCACCTAAAGAGCAAGAAAGACTCTCTATCACATATCCTCGAGGAGCTACTTCACTGAGGATTCATTTAGCCTGTCCCTACAGGACAATAGGGAAAAGGTTTCTAGTCAAGGATACTTCTAGTTGCAAGAAAAGAGGTTACTTATTGGTCTATCATGGCTTTCTCAAAGCAGAACAAGTTTCTCAACATCCCCAAATTCAAAATGCTTGTTTTTCAAAAACTGCCAGTGATGGGTGAGCCTTCTATGCCTGCCTGTGTTGAGGGAGGAGTAAGAATTCCCTAAGCCTCTTTTTGGAGTCGGAGTAATCCTGGCTTTCCCAATGGAATTGCTCCCTAAGAGTGTGCAAAGTTTCACCAAAAGAAAAATCTTCTGGAGGGGAAGCAGAAGGAATGTAATCCTCTGCATCAGAATCCTTATAGGTAGATGAGGGCAAATCCTGGTAATCAGAAAAAACAGAAATTTCAGAATCCTGATCAGAAGAATCAGAAGGAAAATCAGTTCTAGGTCTCTTAGAGGGTGAAGACTGGCTTCCCCTAATTAAAGTAATAAGGTCTTCAGCCATTCTTATAATTTGTTTTTTAGGCATATGGGCCTGACCATGTGGTTTGGACGTCTGTTTTCTCGGTTTGGGTTGAGTTTTATGCCTTGAAGAAGAAGATGGCATTGGTTTGAAATGCAAGTCACTAGGCCTGAATACACCCTCAGAAGCCGGTGCCTGCACAGTGGCTCCGGACCCATCCAAGGTAAAGACATCTGCAGGTTCCATAGTTGAAGAAGCGTCTTGTGGCATAAGTGGACTCTGAATGGGTCTCAGTAGAGGCCTGCGAATCTGAAGTAGTGAGTATCAGGGGCTGCGAAAGCACCTCAATGAGTACCGGCGAACTGGCGACTAGCTTAACAGAAGCGTTGTCGGCAGCTTTGGACTTATGCGGTCTGTTTCTGTCTTTATCTTTACGTTTTTTCGGAATGTTGGTAGTCGGATGGCTTACCGAAGCCATTTCTGGATAGTTAAACAGAGTACCAAAATAATTTGCTGCAAAAAGAAACCGGCGACGAATAGTCCGGGGTTTGAATAAGGCACAAAAGCCTACAGCGAGGGACGTCGTGGTCTGGGCCTAAGCAAGGAATGCAGTACGAATGAAAATCTTTGAGGTATTTGCTTTACACAGGTAATACAATTGTTAACTTTTACTGAGATCGGTTAAGAGCAAGAAAAAGGATCCCCAACTGGGTACTTAGCTTTTTTGAAGTCTTCAGTTCTGAAACTCGAAAATGAAAATTTCAGGAGTCTGCCAACCGACACTTGCAAACTGCTTCTGCTTCTGGCACCGCGCGGCAAGAAAGACTGATGTAATGACGTCGGCTGCATGTTGATGACCTGACGTCATGGAAGAAGAGACTGCATCCGACACAGGAATCCAAGACTTTGATATTCAGTCTGGCTGAGGGCTACCTGCAGGCAGATAACCCAAATGTAATGACTGCAACAGTTAATACACTCGAACATCTACATTTATGGTAAGTGTACACAACTGTACTTTGCAGTCATCACCTGTGGGTTATCCCTGCTGTGATAGACCTTGGCTGGCCCGAATACCAGAGTCAGTATTTTTTTGCATGGGCTGCCGTCGCCTGTAGTCTGACATCAGGGCATCAGTGCTATAAAACATGGCAGCCGATGTCATTATACCAGTTTTTCTTGTCATGGAGCCTGTAGCAGAAGCAATTTGCAAGAGTGCCAGTCAGTTGCTACCAGAGTTCAAATTTCAGCTGAAAACGTTTAAAGCTAGTACCCTGTTGTGGACCCTTTTTTTCTTGCAGTAACCGATGTCCAAAAAAGTTAACAATTGTCTCGCCTGTGGAAAGCAGATCCCACACCGAGACTTTAATTCTTGCTGCGTCACTTTAGGCCCAGACCACAACATTCCCTGTTGCCGATTCTGTGCCCTCTTTAATGCGAGAACCATTCGCCGTAGAGCTCTTATTGTAAACAGATATTTTCATGTTCCATCTTCGCATCCCGAAATGGCTTCCATCAGCCAACAATCTGTAGAATTCGGAAAAAATGCAGAGATAAAGATAGCGACAGACCATACAAGATTAGGCCTTCCGACGACTCTGGCGCTAAGCAGGTTGTCAGTTCTCCGGAATTTAGTGAGGCGCTTTTGCAGCTCCTGATGGCCGATTCGATATCTACGCAGGTCTCTATTGAGACCCTTTTGGAGTCCGGTATGCCTCAGAAATCTTCTTTGTCTTCCGAGCCTTTGGCTGTCTCTGCCTCGGTTGGGTCCGGAGCCGCGATGCAGACACCGGCTTTGGAGGAGGCCTTTTGCACTACCGAATCTAGACAAAAAACGACTCCTTCTCATCTGTCTACCATTTCTTTCAGACCAACTGATACTCTTAGACCCAGAACCCAGGCCACTCCTAGAAAATCTGCTTCTGGTCACCATTTTGACCCTGCTTTACCCCTCCCCCCCCAAGCACAAATGCTTAAAATGGTGGAGGATCTCATCTCCCTTGTATGGGGTATTCAGACCACAACTTCTAAAAGGAAAAGACACCATTCTCCAGAAATTATGCCAGAACAGGATTCTAAGGACTCGGACTATTTAGATTTTGAAGAGGAACAACAACCTCTGACTGCTTATGAGGATTCAGATGCAGAGGAATCCATCCCTTCCACCTCCCCTCCAGAAGACCTTTCCTTTGGGGAAACCCTTCACACCCTCAGGGAACATTTCCAATGGGAATCTCAGGATTTCCCCCAGTCTAAGAAAAGACTTGGAGAGTTTCTGGACCTGTCCCAGCACAGACCTCTGGCCATACCCCCAATTTTAGAACTGGTGGATGATGTTTTCCATGAATCTGGCTTAGCCCCTGACACCCTCCCACCTGCTTCTAGTAAACCTGACTGGTATTACAGGGTATTGGATTCTCACAATACCTGTACAGAAATCCTGCTGCAGACCCAGAGGTCATTAAACAGGGACCAAAAGGAGGTAAGACTAGTTCTGCCAAGAATCTTATTCCTTCTGACAGGGATTCCAGAGCTCTGGACAGATGGGGTAAAAACGTATACACCTCTGCAACCTTAGCTATCAGAGCACTCAACTTTCATTTCCATATGTTAAAATATCAACAACGCACCTTGGAACTATTAAAGCAAATGATTTTAACCTTTCCTGACTGTGCCAATTCCAAAGAGTTAGCAGATTTACTGCACTCTACTTGTCCAGTGGCCAGACACTCATTACACTGTGGATATGATGCCCTGGAAGCCTCAAGCAGAGCAACAATGTTAGGATCTGTCATTAGGAGACCTGGATGGTTGAAGGAACAACCTCTCCCTGATTTAGGATCTGTCATTAGGAGACATGGATGGTTGAAGGAACAACCGCTCCCTGATCATGCCATGTCTAAACTAATTGATGCACCCCTGGATAAGGACCGCTTGTTTGGAGTAAAAGCAGAAGAGGTGCTTAAAAAGATGAAAGACAAAGCAAAATCTATGGAAACAGTAAAATATTTCTTTCAGGTTCACCATCCCAGGTACAGCAGGAACTTTCCCTCTAAGCACTGTTCCTTCCCTGCACCTAGCAGACCGTGCTAAGGTAAGCCCCACAGGGACAGACCATACCCAGGGCCAGCAGAGAAGCAAACAGTGGACTACTTCCACTCCAAGGGCAGGGAGTTCTAAGCCACCCTTCTATGGAAAAAACTCCCAATGTCTCCCTCTCGCCCCTCTGCCCTCCCATCACTCAACAAAAGCTAGGAGGAAGGCTCTCCTTCTACATAGAAAATTGGCTTTCTGTAACAAAGGACCAGTGGGTCTTAAAGATAATTTTTCAGGGATACAAATTCTCTTTCGGCAAACTCCCAATTCTAAGAGGGTATCCAGACTTGCCTCCAAATCAGTGGGTGGAGACATTGAAACAGGTCCAAACTCTCATATCCCAGGGGGCAGTAGAACCTGTCTCCTCAGATCAAACAGGCAAAGGCTTTTATTCCAGACTATTTATTGTTCTCAGAAAAGAGGGCACTTGGCACCCCATCCTGGATCTCTCCATTCTGAACACCTCCCTGGTGGTCCCCAGATTCAAAATGCTAATTTTGCAGCAGCTGCTGCCTCTGCTGACAAAAAATGTCTGACTAGTGACCATAGACCTAAAAGATGCCTACCTCCACATGCCATATAAGGGAATCCTGCAGGAAATTCCTGCGCTTCAGAGCAGGCTCACAACATTTCAGATGTCCTTCAAGGATGCATCTGCAGTCCTTACAAATGGGTTGTCCTGTCGTCAGGCAGCCCTTCGGTCGGCCGGATTCCAAAGTCTGGGTCTGGCCTCGGCTGGTGTCGCACTTCACCCGACGTCATAGCTGCAGTTCTTCGGGTATAAAGGCATCAGCCGACGCCATTTTCCTCAGTCTTTCTTGCCGCGTGGTGCCCGAAGCAGAAGCTGTTCGCAAGTGCCGGTCGGTCAGAACCAGAGATTGCTACTACCGAATACTTCTTCTACTACCAAAGACTTCTAAAAAGCTAAGTACCCCGTTGGGGACTCTTTCTTGCCTCAGCCGATGTCAGAAAAAGTGAATAACTGTTTAACTTGTGGGAAACAAATACCTCATAAAGATTTCCACTCGTACTGCTTACCTTGTTTAGGCCCAGACCACGACGTAGCAGCTTGTCTAGCCTGTGCTTCTTTTAACCGGCGGACGCTTAGACGTTGGTCTGAATTTGCTGAGGAGTTTTTCGGCTCCGATTTCGCTTACATTATGCCGTCGGATCCTCCGACTACGCAAATATCTAAAAAGCGCAAGGAAAAGGACCGACACTCGCGGTCCACGGTTTCGGCCGAAACCGCGGTTAAGCCAACCGCGAGTGTCTCGGTTTCGGCTGAAACTGAGCTCGCGGTTCTTCCTTCAGCCGAAAACGTACCTCCAACCGAGGCCTCATCCAACCTGGTGGAATCGGCTTCTGAAATCCCACCTCCTGCAGGTTCCCAGGAATTATCTGATACTTTACCCTTGGATATTTCAACCCCTGCACGTGGAGCTGCTAGGCCACCTGCAACCATGTCGATTAAGGCCTTTGCCAGGGCTAAAGCAGCTAAATCTACCAAATCTGTGCCTGCTAAGACCTCCTCTCACAGGCCTAGCTCTACTACACAAATGCTTAGTCTAGCAGAGGATCTCATTTCTTTAATCCGGGGATCCCAACCTCACCCAGACAGGGCCTCTCACCCTCCTCCATAGAAGAGGCCTCGAGCAGAGCCCCCTGAGCCAATTTCTACAGATGACTCCTCTGATGATTCAGATGATACAAACCCTCCAGAGGGCCCTTTCTCCCCTTATGAAGACTCTGATGCTGAAGAGTCTATTCCTTCTGCCTCTCCGCCTGAGGAATTTTCCTTTGGGGAAACCTTGCTTGCTATGAGGGAACAATTTCAGTGGCAGGGCCAGGATTTTTTAGACTCCAGAAAAAGGCTTAGAACCTTTCTGCATTTACCACAGCATAGGCCTTTAGCCATCCCTCCAGTCCTCTCTGTTGTGGATGATGCATTTAATGATGCTTGTACTGCTCCTGATTCACTACCTCCGGCCCCTGCTAAGCCCGATAGGTACTACAGGGTCCCGGACACACATCATCACTTGTATAAGGCTCCTTTTGCAGATCCCGAAACTATCTCCCAGGGTCCTAAGGCTGTAGCAGCTACCTCTGCCAAAAAAACCCTCCCCTCTGAAAGGGAATCCAGGTCCTTAGAGAGATGGGGTAAAAAGGTTTACACTTCTGCTACTCTTTCAGCTAGGGCCTTGAACTGTCAATTCCATATGATCCAGTATCAAGAATTTATGTTAGACCAGTTAACTAAAAAGCTGTCCTCGGATGAACCATTAGACAAAAAATCTATTCAGGAAATGGTACATAATATACAGCAGGTCAGTAATCATTCCTTAAAATGCGGCTATGATGCACTGGAAGCTTCCTTTAGATCAGCCATGACTGGCACAGTGATCAGAAGACATGCATGGTTAAAAGAGCAGGCCTTACCAGACCATGTCAAATCAAAGCTACTAGATGCTCCCATGGACAAGATCAATTTGTTTGGCTCTCCTGCACAACAGGTGCTGAAGAAGATGGAAGAGAAGGCAAAATCTGTCCAGACAGTGAAAGATTTCTTACAGGTCCAACCTCCAAGGTTTAGCAGGAATTGGCCCTCCAAAAATTGGTCCTTTCCAGACACCTCCAGAGCCCAGAGAGGCAGGAATAGGCGCTCAGGAGGCAGAGGTCAATCCAGAGGTGCCTACAGGGGACGTCAGTGGCAGGCTAACAACCAGCGAGGTACAGCCACAGATACAGCCACCACTACTACTACAGGACAATCACGGTGACTTGGCTCTGGCACCGCCTACCAGGGAACAACTAGAAGCACCCTTAGGCGGGAAGCTAGCCTTATTTTCAGTAAACTGGCATTACATCACAGGAGACAAGTGGATTTTGCAGACAATAGACCAAGGTTACAGGTTTCACTTCCATACTCTACCAAGGAAGAGAGGAATGCCAAACCTACCTCCAAATCAAAAGGCAGAAGCTCTAAAACAAATAACTCACTTACTAAGGATGAGAGCTGTAGAAAAGGTACCATCTATGGAGCAAGGACAGGGATTTTACTCCAGACTCTTCCTGGTACCAAGAAAAGAAAACCAATAAAGACCTATTCTCGACCTGTCCGCTTTAAACACATTTCTCATTGTCCCAAAATTCAAAATGCTGACCCTACAGCAGCTTCTTCCCATGTTGGGCAAGGAGTCTTGGCTGGTAACTCTAGATCTCAAGGAGGCATACCTGCACGTCCCCATACGACCAAATTGCAGAAGATACCTCAGATTTCTTGCAGGATCAGAGCATTATCAATTCTCAGCATTGCCCTTTGGCTTATCTACTGCGCCCAGAGTGTTCACGAAATGCCTGGCATCAGTAATTGCTCATTGCAGGCTTCAAGGAATCCAAATCTACCCTTACCTGGACGACTGCCTGTTACAAGCGGACAACAAAAACAAGTTAACAGAAGACTTGAAAAGGGTCATTTATCTACTGCAAGCCCTGGGATACACAGTCAATATAAAAAAGTCAAGGCTGATACCATCCCAAAGGATAACCTTTTTGGGTGCAGAGCTGGACACATCAAAACAAATGGCATTCCTAACAGTAGAAAAACAGGAGCAACTCCCTCTCTACTTCTTGGCATTAGCAAAACAGAACCAGCTAACAGCAAGAAAAGTCCTGCAAGCCTTGGGTTTCATGGCATCCTGCATAATATTGGATGTTATGTGATCCTATCTCGCCTACATTCTGACTGATGGGTTCGGAGCCGATCCCTCGGCTCCGACTCGGCACGCTTATGCCAAAGAGCGAAGTCTCTTATTGGCTGAGCTTACTATATCCCAGGATGCACCACTACCAGTCCCCCAGATCTCGTTTGCCGCTAACTAGCAAAGACGTGGTCTAGAGCTGGCTGAGCTAAGTAGTGTCTTTTCACTAACTTTTTCTGTCAGAAAATTGCTATTTCTTTAACAAAAAGCTGTTTTAACAGCTACTCTGTGCTTTTGTGTGTGTTTTGAAAATTTTTTGTGGAAAATTTGTGTGTGATTGGTGTTTGTTCGGGCTACAGGCCCCCTTGATCTGTAGGGCCTTCCCTGTCGGTCAATCCCTTTTGAACCTTTAGGGGTTCTTGGATTCCCTTAGATATATTCACTGTTGTATGTCTTCAGTTGGCTTTAATTTAATTGCGGGCTGTCATTCTTAACGGCAAGTTAATCTTTGTAGTGTCAGTCTATTTCAAAAGAGTTTTGTCTGTGAGAGAGTTACTGAGTTCTGCTTATAATGTCTCAGGCTCCTAGGCCTTCGGGCTTTAAGAAGTGCACTAAATGTAGTTTTAAAATGTCTATCACGGATGACCACTCTCTCTGTGTATATTGTTTGGGCGCCAAGCATTTGCAGGAGTCCTGCAGCGTGTGTCACGCTTTTTCCTCGAGGGTCCTCCAAGAGGAAAAATAAACTTATATTGAAAGGCCTTATAAAACCCTCTTTTGAAGAGGCTTTAGCATCCTCTCCTTCTCCTGCTAAAAAGAAAAGGGCGTCGGCTCCGACCAGTCCATCGGACCCGAACGCCAAAAGACATAGGCAGGCTTCTCCTTCGGCTCCAAGGACTTCGGGGCCGAGGGCGGAACGGTCTGCCTCGATGCCTCCAGTCTCGACTCCTCTGGCTTCGGAGCCGATGGCTGGGGCATCGAGAGGCGGGTCACCTTCATCGGCTCCACTGATCTCGGAGCCGATGAAGGTTGTCCGCTCAGACACTTCCTCCTCGGCACCTAAGTCCTCCTCGGCACCGATGGAAACTGGTTTGTGCATTCCTTGGCCGATAGTTATCGAGTCGCCTCGGGCGGTCCCCTAGCCCCTTGGGGCCGTTGGAGAGGCCAACTCGAACCCGTTCGGTCTCCTCTAGGTCATCGAGGATGTCAGATTCGGACATAGACAGGGTGCTCCAAAGACTGTTCCAGTCCCCAGTCTTTCAAAAATTTGTTTCGGCTCCAACCCAATTGGCTTCGGAGCCGATAGCCCATTCCATTGCCATTCCTCCTCCGACCGCTTCGGCTATCCTTACCTCGATTTCTAACTCGTCCATGAGGCTCATTTCATATGCGACCGAAGGGGCGGGCAGAGCGGCAGGCACAGGCGTAGCTCTACGGAGACAAGCCTGGCTCCGTTTGTGTCATTTCGCGGAGGCCTTCAAGTCTTCCTTCGCCGACGCTCCCTTTGATGGGTCCTCTTTGTTTGGACCTAAGGTAAAAGACACTCTTACCCGCTGTGAGCAAGAGGGAAAAACTTTATCTGCCGTAGGTGCACGTTATTCCACTCCCTTTCGGCCTTATCCCAAGGCTAAAAGAGGAGGGAAGATGTGGTTCCGCAAATCACAGAAGTTTTTTCCTCAACAGCAGGAAGATTCCCCTTCCAGAGGCAGAGGACGGGGAAATTTTTCTGGGAGATGCCGTCCCAGAGGCGGCAGAGGGCCCCGCAATTCTGGAGACCGCGAGTCCTTTCGTGGCTCTTCAGCCTCCCACACTTCATGAGGGATTGCCCGGCTGTGCTGCTCCGGAGCCAGTCGGGTGCCGTTTTGCCAAGCACCTAAAAGCCTGGGAGTCTATCACTCAGGACAGATGGGTGCTTCGGATTATTGCCGGAGGTTACACCATTCCTTTCACACACTCACCCCCACCGTCCAAAAAAATCCCGGACCCACCACCCAGTCAAAGGGAAATTGCAGCCGCAGAAGCTTCAAAGCTGCTAGAAAAAGGAGTCATCCAACCGGTCCCCACAGACCAGATCGGATCCGGAAATTACTCAAGGTTCTTTTTAGTGCCAAAAAAGATAGGGGACCTGAGACCAATATTGGATCTCAGCAAACTAAACCAGTCCGTCATGAAGTCCAAATTCCAAATGGTCACTTTACAATCCATTCTCCCATTGTTGGAGAAGGATGTTTGGATGTGCTCCATAGATCTCAAGGACGCCTATTATCACATACCGATACATCAGGCGTCCAGGAGGTATCTGCGCTTCAGCCTGGGAGACAGTCATTTCCAATTTTGTGCACTGCCCTTTGGTCTCACCACAGCCCCCAGGGTGTTCACCAAGTGTTTGGCAGTAGTGACTGCTCACCTGAGGAGTCTTGGATTCCAAGTGTTTCCCTATCTGGACGACTGGCTCCTGACTGCCACCACCAGGCATCTACTAATAGACAACCTAAAAGCCACCATCTCCCTGGGTGCTTCCCTGGGAATTACATTCAATTGGTCAAAGTCTGTCTTGCTGCCCTCTCAGCGCATAAGATTCATAGGAGCAGAGATAGACTCAAAATTGATGCGCATCTTCCTTCCTACCAAAAGGATTCAGACTTTACAAGGTCAAGTCCAAGCCCTGCTTCCAAGATCCAAAGCCCCAGCCAGGATGGTCCTGCAACTTTTAGGTTAGATGTCTGCCACGGTTCTCCTAGTTCCACTGGCAAGATTGCACATGAGGATTCTTCAGTGGCTGTTATCGACACAATGGTCTTTTCAGAATCTCCCCCTCAATCATCTCATTCTGATTACAGAAACATGCAAACGGGACCTCCACTGGTGGCTTCAGCCATCCAATCTGAATCAGGGAAGACCTTTTGTTATTCCCCCTCCGGTGGCCACCCTGACAACGGATGCCTCCCAGACAGGGTGGGGGGGGGCATTGTCTGGGCAGGTTAGTTCAGGGCTCTTGGCTTCCAGACGAAACCTTTCTCCATATCAATGTATTGGAAATGAGGGCTGTACTTCTGTCCCTACAGGCCCTCCACAAGTTTCTCCCTCAAGGCATTATCGCTATCCACACAGACAACATGTCGGTGGTCTGGTATCTAAACAAACAAGGAGGGACCAGATCTTACCCCCTTTGCAGAGAGGCCATGAGGGTGTGGGAATGGGCTGTAGCTACCAACCGTTTCCTGGTAGCGACCCACATTCCAGGGAAATCCAATATATTGGCAGACAGATTAAGCAGGACGATTCTCTCTCCTCACGAGTGGTCCCTGAACGAAACAGTAGCAGCTCAGGTTTTCAGAAGATGGGGGACCCCGTGCTGCGACCTGTTTGCAACACCACAAAACACAAAGTGCAAAAGGTTCTTTTCCTTGACTCTGCGTCAGGGGGAGGCAGCTACGGATGCTCTAGCCCAACATTGGCCAACAGGACTACTTTATGCCTTTCCTCCGGTTCCACTCCTCCCCAAAGTCATCCAGAAAGCTTCCCAATTGGGGTCCACAATGATACTAATTGCTCCGCACTGGCCTCGTCAGGTATGGTTCCCCTACCTAAAGAAACATGCTCTGGACGGTCCTTGGTTTTTGGATCTAACTCCGGACCTGCTGATTCATCAGTTGGGACGACAACACCAGTCCCTTCACACTTTGAAATTAACAGCTTGGCTCCTCCACTTCCGACTTTAGTCAGAAATCACACCTTAGACCCGGAAGTTATTCACATTTTATCTTTGGCCCACAAACCCACCACTAAGAAATTATACCTCAGTAAGTGGAAGAGGTTTGCTATCTGGGCTCAACTCAGGGGCTTAGACCCTATTACTGCCCCGATACCAGAGGTCTTGAAATTTTTAACATCCTTGTTTACTCAAGGATCTTCAGTCTCTACTATTAAAGTCCAACTAGCAGCTATCTCCAAATTTCACGAATCCATAGATCCACCGTTGATGAGCAGCAGATTATGTAAAACTTTCATTAAAGGTGCTGTGCTGTCAAGACCCCCAGTTTTTCATCCTGCGCCTCCGTGGGATCTTGATTTGGTACTTCGTGCCTTAACATCTTCCCCTTTCGAACCGGCTGCTACATGTGAGTTAAAATATCTGTCTTGGAAAACTGCCTTCTTAGTTGCAATTACCTCTGCAAGAAGAGTTTCAGAACTTCAAGCCCTATCTATCAAACCACCGTACTTGATTTTTCACAAGGTTAGAGTATCACTTAGGCCTAATCCATCTTTTGTTCCAAAGGTTTGTTCTAATCTCTGTCTCCAACAATCTCTAGAGCTACCAGTTTTCTTTCCAAAATTCTCAAATGAAGCGGAATACACCTTGCATAAATTGGATGTTCACAGGCAATTGCGCTTCTATCTAGACAGGACTCAACAAATTCAAAAAACGGACCAATTGTTTGTGTCCTTTTCAGATAATAAATTGGGTAAAACCATCACTAAAGCTACTATCTCCAAATGGATTAGAGATTGCATAACTCAGGCTTATTCCTCTTCAAATAAGCAACTTACAACATCTATCAAAGCTCACTCTACCAGAGCTATGGCTACTTCTATTGCTTTTCATTCCAAGCTCGCTATTTCTGAGATTTGTGCTGCGGCTACTTGGTCCAACCCGCACACTTTCATTTCCCACTATAAATTGGATGTGGCATCTAAAGGGCGAGCATCATTTGGTTCCACGGTACTCAGGAGTGTTTTCCAGTGAGCCACCCAGGATTCAGGTGCTAGGGACGCTGTCCCATCAGTCAGAATGTAGGCGAGATAGGATCACATAACATCTTTTAGTTATGTACTCACCATAACTTCAGATGTTTGGGATCCATCTCGCCTAGATTCCTAATACCCACCCTCCTTCCCCTGCCTTGGAGATCAGAAGAGATTGAACGGTTTTGAGTTCTACTGTTTTTTATCTTGTTTCATCTGACGATGTTATATAAGCAGCGTATGTGTGTGTGCATGTATGCGGACAAACTAGATCTGGGGACTGGTAGTGGTGCATCCTGGGATATAGTAAGCTCAGCCAATAAGCGACTTCGCTCTTTGGCATAAGCGTGCCGAGTCGGAGCCGAGGGATCGGCTCCGAACCCATCAGTCAGAATGTAGGCGAGATGGATCCCAAACATCTGAAGTTATGGTGAGTACATAACTAAAAGTTCCACATGCCAGACTGCATATGAGGAAGTTACAGTGGTACCTAAGGAATTTATGGTCTCAGCACAAGCACAGCCTAGAAACCCAAATTCCAATAATCCCATACCTGAAGCAAGAATTCCAATGGTGGGCTCAGGCCTGTCAATCAAACAAGGGGCTGCCCTTCCACAGCACTCAACCAAGCCAGACAATCACAACGGACGCCTCAGACCTCGGTTGGGGGGCACACATGCTGGACAAGTGCATACAAGGCTTATGGACTCAAGACCAGCTGTACCTACACATAAATCAAAAGGAAATGCTGGCAGTAAAACTGGCAATTCAGACATTCAGACCATTTCTTCGACAAGGTCAACTGTTGATAAGGACAGACAACACCACAGTTATGTGGTACATCAACATTCAGGGAGGCACACATTCGTACCCTCTATGTCGGATGGCAATGGACCTCTGGAATGTGGCCCTGAGCTTCAACATTCAATTACAAGCAATTTTTGTGCCAGGAAAAGAAAACATTCTAGCAGACATACTAAGCAGAACTACCACGGATGCCCACGAATGGATGCTGCATCTGGACATCTTCAAAACCATTACAAGAAAGTGGGGACTACCAGAAATAGACTTATTTGCATCCCCACGCAATCACCAACTGAAGAAATTCTGCACAAGGACGTACCACCCACTAGCTTGGAAAGTGGACTCCCTATCTTTCAGTTGGAAAAACCTGACAGCATATGCATTCCCACCACTTCCTTTGATGCACAAGGTGCTATTGAATATCAAAGAGAACCGTCCAAGGATCATCCTGATAGCTCCAGACTGGCCAAGGCAACATTGGTACCCATTACTGAGGAGCATGTCTCGGGAACAAATATGGACTCTACCTCTAGTTCCCTTACTGTTAAAACAGAACAACTACAACACCCTGCATCCAAACCTGAAAACACTGCAGCTGACTGCCTGGAACATTGCATAAGACCAAATAACCCAAATTTATCCCAAAGGGTTAAAGACATTATCTTGGAGGCTCGCAGACCCTCAACAAGAAAAAATTATTCAGCAAAATGGAAAAGATATCACAAGTGGCCTAATGGTTAAGGTGTTTGCCTTCCAAACACAAGGTGCAGGGTTTGAGTCTCATAAGGGATAATTGGCTAGGCTTAAAATGGCTCGCAAGGGCAGTTAGCTTAGTACTAATCTATGAACCTATGAACCTATTTGGAGTGCTGCAAAGGGAGAAAATGTGTCACTGGTAAACATAGCCAACATCCTGGAATACTTGGCAGAGCTCTTCCACAACGGCCTGTCCTATTCTTCCATTAAGATTCATGCATCAGCTATTTCAGCAGAATACAAATTGGATCCTCCAGTCTTCTCACATCCTCTGCTCAGGCAGTTTCTGAGAGGAATTAAAAATGTAAAACCACCTAGGAAGCCACCATTGCCAGCGTCGGACTTGAACTTTGTGCTAGAAAAATTTACACTCCCCCCTTTCGAACCAGCAGCAACAGCAGACTTACAATACTTATCATGGAAAACTGCTTTCCTGCTTGCAATCACTTCAGCAAGAAGGGTATCTGAGCTACAGGCATTAATGGCAGTACAGCCCTTCCTGATCTTCCATCAAGATAGAGTATCCATGAGAACAAATCCTACTTTTATGCCAAAGGTGGTCTCCAGGGTATCTTTAAATCAAGCTATCCATCTACCTACATTCTTCCCCAACCCACAGAACAGGGGGGAAAGAGTGTTGCATACCTTGGATGTACATAGACAACTACGCTACTACCTGGGCAGGACCAAGGGCAATAGAAAAACTGACCAACTACTGGTAGCATATGCATCAGGAATGGAAGGAAAAGCAATTTCAAAACAGACAATCTCTAAGTGGATAGGAAATTGCATTAGATTATGTTACTCCTACCATGGGAAGAAAACTCCAGAAAACATCAGGCCTCAGTCTACAAGGGCAACAGCCACTACCACAGCTTTCCTACGAGGAGTGGCTACCAAAGACATTTTAGAGGCTGCTACTTGGAGCTCCGTGCATACATTTGCCAAGCGTTATAATCTACCTTTATACTCCAGATCCCGAGCAGGTTTTGCCACTGCTGTTTTGCAAGGGATCTTAACTACACCATAATCTTATTTCTCCTCCTCCCCCAGTTTGGCTATGGTATTCTACCCATTTGTAAGGACTGCAGATGCATCCTTGAAGGACATAGTACAGTTTTGTACCTACCATAAATGTAGATGTCCGATAGGCATGCAACTGCAGTCAGGATTACCCACCCTCCTTCCCCTCTGTGGTACTCCTAGGGTATTTGCCCATCTTGTAGCTAGCTGGGGAATCTATTATGGTGTATTTGTTTGTATATATGTACATACATGCTTATTTTTTGTTTGCTCTCTACTATTTGGAAACATTTGCATTTATCCAAATTTAGCCTTCCTAGAGGGCACCTGGCATCTGGGGCAAGAAACACTGAGGAAAAAGGCGTCGGCTGATGCCTTTATACCCGAAGAACTGCAGCTATGACTTCGGGTGAAGTGCGACACCAGCCGAGGCCAGACCCAGACTTTGGAATCCGGCCGACCGAAGGGCTGCCTGACGACAGGACAACCCATTTGTAAGGACTGCAGATGCATGCCTATCGGACATCTACATTTATGGTAGGTACAAAACTGTACTTTTCTCTGCGCTACCCTTTGGCTTATCTACTGCACCCAGAGTATTCACCAAATGCTTAGCCCTGGCCATAGCATTTTGCAGACAGAGAAATATACAGATTTACCCTTATCTGGATGACTTTATCATTCAGGTAGAGTGCAAAGAAAAGCTGCTCCAGGACCTTCTCTTTGTCAAAACCCTCCTAACTTCCATAGGGTTCACCATCAACGAGAAGAAATCAAAACAAATACCCTTCAGGAAGATCATTTTCTTGGGAGTACTGCTGGACACAGCATCCCAAATGGCCTTCCTATCCCCAGAAAAGCAGAGCTACTTGCCTCTCTACTTTATCCAGCTGGCTTCCAGAAATCATCTCACCGTGAAGAAGTTCCTGCAAACCCTGGGGTACATGGCATCGTGCATCCTTCTAATTCCTCTGGCCAGGCTTCACATGAGGAAACTTCAGGGATATCTAAAGAACTTTTGATGTCAACACTCTCAGCCTCTAGAGACCTCTCTCCCTCTGATCTCATGTATAAGGGCCAAGTTTCTCTGGTGGGCAGGGGCCTGTGCCAGGAACAAGGGTCTTCATTCATCCTCCACCCTACCAGCCAGACCATCACCACTGATGCCTCAGACATTGCTTGGGGTGCTCACCTAGCAGGCAGGTGCACCCAAGGTCTTTGGGATGCCCAGCACCTTCTCTTACACAATCAGAAAGAAGTGATGGCAGTACAAAAGGCTCTGACATCTTTCAACCCCCATCTCAGGCCAGGGGTTCTCTTTATCAAAACAGACAACACCACAGTAATGTGGTATGTCAGCAAACGGGGAACCCAGTATTACCCTCTGTGCAGGCTAGCCTATACAAATTGGGGTTCCAGGAGAACTTCCAAAAGTCTTATCTGATTCTTTCCTACCAGGATTGTTTTCCCGAGGTATCTCCTGGACACTTGAGTTAAAAGAATTTTTCTTTTTTCTTCAACAGGAGGATGTAGATCTCTATCTAAATCTATTACTGAGGTTTCCACTCCTGACTACTGTCTCAGCCAGAGAATTTCTCAGGACCATGGGTCTCTTGACTTAAATGATTCTTATGATCCCTCTTGCAAGACTCCATGTGAGAAAAATTCAGTGGTTCTAGAAATCCCTATGGTCCCATCAACAACATCATCTTGACATTTCAGATTCTGTTTTTTTGGAGCTGTACAAAGGGAGATTTTTTTTTTGGTGGAGATGCCAAATTTCTCGGAATCTAGGTCTTTCATTCTCTCTGTCAGCTCCATTACAGTCTGTTGCAACAGGTGCCTCGGACTTTGCTTGGGGAGCATTGTCTTTTGGGATAAAAGAAAAGACAGACCAAAACATGTAAACATAAAAGAGATGTTGGCACTTAGTAATGTTCTCAACTCTCAATTGTCTGTGGTCCATTGGACTTCTACACGTGTTTACAGACAACACTACAGTGATGTGGTGCATAAATAAGCAAGAGGGAACCAAATCTTATCTTATGTGTAGACTCATCGAGATAGCCTGGGATATAACTTTTCAGCACAGTTTCATTCTGTAGGCTTCTCACATACTGTTAGAGCAAAATTTTGAGGCCAATTAGCTGAGCAGGATGAGGACAGACTCTCATGAATTGAGGCTGAATTAGTTGTAGAAATTTTCATCCTGAACCTGAACAAAAATTAGGCCAGAACAGTTGTTGAAAAAAAAATCCCTTTTCTTAGGATTATAATTTCTTTCTCCATCTGTTTTTCCTGATGATGAGTTTTGTTCTGTAAAGGAGGTATCCACTACACTTCCATTTCTGCAATTGATTCTAGTCTTCTCCATTTAAGTATTGACATTTCCTATTATCTGTGACTCTCTGTCTTCTGCTTCTTGTTCCCTTCTTCCTTGTATGTTATTTTCTTCCAGAGGAAAGCCTTGTTGGTTTGGTAGGCATTTATATCCCAATTCCAGTGTATTGAATTAAAATCACTTTCCGTGCTTTTAATTTTATTTGTAGTTTCTGTCATAGTTGTGTCAGGGTCATTCTGCACCATCTAATTTTTTAATGACTGTGTGTAATTTAACCTCGCCTGTTTCTATTAGTGTGGTAACCTATTGTTTTTTATGTATACATATGTGCAGCATCAGTTCATTGTTTTTTAAACACTGTTTCAGTACTACAATCAGAAAGAGTACAAGACTTTGCAAAGCTCTCAGTCCTCAAGCTGTCACATTTAAGTCCAGCTATTTCTTTAGGTTTGCCATATTAAAGCATTTATTTATTTCAGTTAGAAATTTGATAAACTGGAAAAATGATTTACATCTAATGTTAACTGGTAAAATAGTAGAAACTGGGTTCATAGCAGATTACTAGGATGGACCGCTTAAGAGCCCTTACAAACTTAGCCAATATTTCCCGATTTTACCCAATATATGAACTCTGGAGCAAAAGGATGGCATGTGTTTGTGCCTATGCCTCGAGTATCTTACAAATTACCCCTGTCCATAAGGGATGTAGAACACTACCCCAGGTGTGAATTTGCAGTTCCCCATCCATTAATCCAAACTGTGTTTGAAGAGGAATAAGGAAGGGCTCTTCTTAACATCAATGGGAGGTGTGTTCCAAAGAAGAGGAAATCTCCGAGACAAATTCTGGTCTCCCCAGCATGTCTTATTTGAGTCGCTGACTAAATTTAGATCATTAGATCAGGTGACTCTCGTGTTTGACTTGTGGATGTGTAGCAGCTCCATCAGGGCTGGATTTGAGTGCCTTGTAGGTCAGGCATAGGTCACCCTTAATAGTAGGAGAAAGAGTAATGGGATAGGGACACCAATAAAGCAGAAAGGTCTCCTACTTTGTGTCTGTTTAGCCTTATAGTTGTTATAAAAGTTCATAGTGGTATTAACATTAATTTCTCTTCTAAAAATCATTAGCAGTCTTTTGTGTTCTTATAACACAAACTCCCTCATGAAGAGGTCTAGGAAAATCCTCCTGTTAATCCATGTTGTAATTTTTGGTGAATTTTAGAGGTATAAAAATAAATATGAATTAAAACTGCAAACCAACCTTATTAAAACCTCTTAGTGCTTTGACAACTTTAGAGAGTAACAAAAGAAACATAACCTACAGTACCAAGCGTAAATAGCATTTTGTCAAGTATATTCAGTCATAATGAATTACAACTAATCAAAGTAAAAAACAATATCCATTTCATTTCTCCATTAAGTCTGCTGGGTTTCAGAGTACCCTATCTAAAAATATATGTAGTTCTCTGTTACAGCAGTATTTTTTTTTTCATTTTAAAGTAATTTCTGTCATTATTTAATTCTTACATCTAAAACAAAATGGTATACTTTAAAAACTGAAATAGTAAATTTTAACAATGTAGCATCTTTATTATCATATTAAAATGCATTGCTGCAGTGATTAAATTAATTGATTCAAAATGCATTGCTGCAGGACTATTTTTATAATTTGTACTAATATCTCTGTTGCGTTCACATAATCCTATTTGCAAATTTCTTCCCGTTTCACTTGCGTAAATCAACCCGCATGGACGTCCTAGGGCATATGTGTCAGTTTTTAGAAGTACAGGTATCTCTCTCTCTACTTCTGAATGGGAACCTTTTTTTTTTTTTTTTCCTCTCTTCAAAGGTATATCTAACATAGCTAGTTCCTTGGCATAGATGGGCAAAGTCTAGAGTTTATCACAGGCAACTCCAGTTTGAGTAGTGCCTCAGGAACCTGTAGGAGCTGATGGGGGAGAATGTTAGCCACTTTTGCCAGATTCACCATTGTGGAGGAAGGCAGCTGTGGGTCATCGTATGGATGATGCCTAGCAGGAGCAGTATGTATTCCCCTTGTGGAGCTCAAGCCTGGAGATCCTGCATTGCTATGTGCAAGTTGCATAGTAAGGCAAGGGGAATTCAGCACGTGGAGGAATGCTTTCCCTTTGTATGGCAGCTGTATTGGAGTTAAGAGCCAGTGCTGGGGAGAGGTTAGGCCATCTCACAAGACCAGCACGGTGATCCGCTATCTGCCACGTCTCATCACAGAGAGGTTGAGCTGATTAGAGATTCCTGACTGGGAACAAATGGGCATTAGGGCTTTTGCCTCTCCTGTGGATTGTTGGCTCCCCCTGCAGTGGATTGAATAGGCCATGAATAGGCCAATTGTATACAGGAAGAGAAACCATCTGGCTTGATTCTTCGGAGGGTCTGAGTGTATACCTGACATGACTGCATGTTGAACATACTGCATTCTGTTTGAAATAGCTTTAATTTTTTTTTGAGTTAATGGACTGACTCTGTACTAATCAGCATACTACGACTGACTCTGTACTAATCAGCATACTATATTTCTGATTCCTTTATAAGAAAAATATTTGTTTTTGTTTGCCTTTAATAACTTGTTCATCATCAAGTAAGAAAGACACACCTCTTTTACAAGACTAACAGTGTTAACTATTTAAAGCATTGCACTGTGTAACAAAATATCTGCATATTTTCACTTATTTTTATTTCATGCTTCGGTTCTTTTTTCCGCCATCCTCACTGCTCTAGCTTTTAGTAAAAGCTCACAGTCCGCTATTAATCATCTGATTATATGCTTCCAAAACCTTAGATTTTATGTTGTCCTATCTCACCTTAATACTTGCTGGTTGGGATTGGAACCGAGCATCGGTTCCAACTCGGCCTAATACAAAAGCTTGAGAGCTTCCACTGGCTTGAGGCTAACCCCCTGTCCCATGATGCTTAGGGTAGATTACCCAGATCTTGTTTGCCGCTCAAGCGAGCAAGATGTCTTCTGGCTGGCTCATTGGGGAAGTAGTTTTATTGTTATACATTTCTAAATCACTCCATTGGCTCTACTCTACAGAGGCACTAGGAACTAAGGTTGAGTGGCACAATGCCAGGGTAATCCTACGGACTAGGCTTGTAAAGGCTCCAGGGCCATTAGCCTAGTACACACCTATGAACCTATAAATAATTCTTAGCATTTCTTCAGAGAAAACTAGTTAAAACTTTTTTCTGTCTTGTGCGACTAGCTGCTAGTTTTTTTTACTTAGTTAGTGAAATTAACCCTCCTTTGTTTGTTAGGCCTATCTGTCTTCAAAGCTTATGTTTTATTAGAGAGCTTTCCCTGTTTGTTGGGAGACCCATTTAAGTTAGAGGGCGCTTAGTGGCCTGTTTAACGTAGAGGGCCGCTCCCCTACCACGTGTGTGTCTGTCTTCTGTTAATGTTCAGGATAATCCGTTTTAGTTAGAGAATTCTCCCTAAAAATTTCCAATCCTTTATTTGCTGTCATTTACACATTTATTAGTGTTTAATATACTGGCATTCTTGTAGTTTAGTAGGCTACCTTTTTAGTGGGTTAAAGCCATTTTACATATGGGTGTATAGATATATACTTGTGTGTTTTATTGGTTTAAAGCTGTTTTGTAGTGCTGATATAGATATCTAGGCTTGTAGTTTCGATAACTTTTTTTGGAAAGTTAAAATTAAAGTTGCTTATTGCTGATATTGTTAGTATTTTTTTCTTCCAGTCATGTCAAAGGAAAAAGAGCATAAAGAACCCAGGCAGTCAGGGTTTAAAAAATGCGATCAGTGTAATAAAAAAAATGTTGATTACCGATGGACACTCCAGCTGTGTTTATTGCCTTGGTGCCCTCCATTTGCAAGATCTGTGTACCATTTGTCATGGATTTAGTAGAAGGGTTCTGCTAGAGCGCAAAAATAAGCTTATTGTTAGGGGCTTCTTAAAGGTTCCCTTCACAGAGGCTTTAGAGGGATCCCAGAGCTCCAAACCATCTCCTTCTTCCAAAGCTGAAAAAGTAAAAAGATCTGCTGTCTCGGCTCCGGCCTTGGAGCCACCTAAAAACGTGGATACTTCAGAACCCAGGGCTCTTGGCTCCAACAAATCAAAATCTGCCTCTTCGACTCCATCTGTGACCTTGGAGCTGACAGAGTTGCTGACAAGCAGACGGTCTCCGATCTTGGAGCCAATTACTCCCATTTTGAGATCACCCATATTGGAAAGAGCAAGATCTCCGTCGTTATCCTCCCATTCCTCCAGGAGCTTATCTGATGATGACATGGACCGAGTGGTGAAGAGACTGCTTCGAACACCGGCACTGGCAAAAATTGTATTGTCTCCAGCCCCAAAGGAATCGGAATCATCCAAGTCACCATCCCCATCTTCGATTCCTCCTCAGACCTGACTTGTGGCTTCAGAGCCAGAGACCTTGGGTCCGATAGTAGTGGAGGCATCAGAACCGAGACCTCTCTTAGGTTCGTCTGTTCCAGCACCTGCTCCGACTTCCTCGGTTCCATTGGATTTTGAGGAGTCTAGGAGCTGTTGTTCACCCATCAAGTCCGGGGAGGGGAGTCGGCACGGACAGCTGTCTGATCCGACTCTACCCCTCAGTGCCTTAGCAAGGTTGAGCTCAGTTCCTACCTCTGTTTCAAAGCCACCTGCTTTGCCTCGAGGTTGGTCCTCTGTCTCTTCAGAGCCGAGGAACTCTTCGGAGTGGGGCAAGGGGGCTTTTGAGCTGATGGAGAGAGTACTGTCACCCCAGACAGCTCCACTCTCTGGCCCAGGTTCTCTTCCCTCCCTGGTGCCTGTGTTGGTCTCGACATCACCCCCCTCCAAGCATAGAGACCCAGAGCCCCAGGAAGCCCCTGTGGGTGGCATCATCTGTTCCAAAACGTCACCAGAGTAGCCCTATGAGGAAGTCCCTCAAAAGAGATTGTGCAAGTGGAAACTCCCCTGAGTCTATCACTTCAGATACCGACCTGGATGATTCAGAAAGGTCCCTGTAGTCCCCCTCTGAGAATGTCTCCTTTGTTGACATCCTTGAGGTTCTTAAACAGAGGGGTGGCTGGAAGCCCACCAACCCTTCAGAGGATGAGTCGGTATACCTGGAAGCTTTTGGGTCTCGCCCTTCCACCTCCTGGGTGTCTCCTCCCTACCACCAACTAATGAATGTAATATCTCGTAAGGCTTGGACTTCTGCAGATACAGTGGAGCCTGTTCTGCAGAGGCCCAATTAATTCATTACAGCTCTTACAGAAAAGGAATTTTTAACTAAAGCTGTCCCTGTAGATGCGATGGTGGTGGCAGCGGCCACCAAAAAGGAGTGATCAGAGACCTCCTCATCTGTCCATCCTCCAAGTAAAGACTCGCGGACTATGGACAGGTATGGAAAGCATGCATTTTCTTCAGCGGCTTTTACACTGTGGTCACTAACTTACTTGACCCATTTTACAGGACTTCAGAGATATCTCCTAAAAGAGCTGGGAGATGCTCTTCAAGGTACTGTAGCTTTGGGGATCGCAGATAGTTTCCTCTCAGCTCTCTACCCTCAACTCAGTTGTTACCTCCTCCATACGACTGATTTCTTATGCAGCTGATGGAGCAGGCAGGGCAGTAGGTACAGGAATTTCCTTAAGGAGACATTCCTCGATGCATTTTTGCAATTTTGCCGAACCCTTCAAGTCTTCCTTCACCAATGCCCCCTTTGATGGCTCATCCCTTTTCATTCCAAAAGTGAAAGAAACTTTGACCAGGTGTGAACAGGAAGGGAAAACCTTGTCTGCTGTAGGAGTCTATTTTTCCCTCCTCACTGGACCTTATCCCAAAGATCAGAAGTATAGAAAGATTTGGTTCCGCAAATCCCTAAAAGGTTTTTCCGGCCCACGTGGTGAAACTTCCCCCATGGGGAAGAGGGGGAAGTAACAATGGAAGGTGCCAACCTCATGGCAGAGGGGGTCCACAGAATCAGGGCAACAGAGATACATTCTCTGGCAAGCCCTTCCAGCGTTCCTGAAAGGAGGCCCACCTATCCATCTCTGGATACAGTTGGGAGAACGCTTGTCACTGTACCCAAACGCCTGGATAGAAATCACTCAAGACAAATGAGTACAGACAGTTATATCCAGAGGTTATTACATACCCTTTTCCACTCCACCCCCCGTCCCATAAATCAGTCCATTCCAGATATTCCACCCAGCCAGGGGGACTCTGCAACATCAGAGATAAATAAGTTGCTAGAAAAAAAAAAGTCAGCCATCTGGTCCCCGCTTACCAGATTGAATCCAGAACTTACTTAAGGTTCTTTTTAGTTCCAAAAAGGACAGGGGACTGGAGACCCATATTGGATCTCAGCAGATTTAACAGGTCTGTAAAAAAAGAAGTTAAAGTTCCAGATGGTGACACTGCAGTTTGTATTCTCTTTTCTCGGGAAAGACAATTGGATGTGCTCAGTAGATCTCCAGGATGCGTACTACAATATAAAAATGGACAGGCGGTCCAAGAGACACTTGCGCTTTTGGCTGGGATCCAGTCATTACCAATTTCGAGCCCTGCCTTTTGGTCTCACTACAGCCCCCAGAATGTTCACCAAATGCATGGCAGTGGATATGGCTCACTTGAGATGTCTAGGATTCCATGTGTTTCCATATCTAGATGACTGGGTCCTGAGTGCCACCACCAAGCATCTACTATTACAAGCGAGGGATGAATCCATATTTCTTTGTTCCAAGCTAGGCACTACAGTAAATTTCAAAAAAATCTGCCTTGTCGCCTTTACAGCATATTACTTTCTTAGGCGCAGAGTTGGATTCAAAAGAAATGGTGGCAAAATTTACCCCCAAGAGAATTCAGTCCCTACACTGTCAAATTAGGAGCTTGATATCAAGAAAAAAGGTTCAGGCCAGGTCTGTGTTACAGGTTCTGGGTACCATGGCAGCGGCAATTCTTCTAGTACCTCTAGCATGTCTGCACATGAGGGTCCACCAGTGGTTACTCTTTGCCCAGTGGTCCATGCAAGATCTACCACTGTCGCATCAGATAATTATCACAGATTCATGCAAGAAGGATCTTCTCTGCTGGCTTCAAATGAACCAGTTATTCTTGGGCCGCCCGGTTTATTCCCTCAACCCACTGCTGTACTGACCCGGACGCTTTCCACATCGGGTGGGGGGTATTATCTGGGAAAGTGTGTTCAAGGCTTATAGCAAGAACATGAGAACCACTTGCATATCAATCTCCAGAGATAAGAGGGGTTCTCTATGCATTGCAGGCATTCCAGGACTCTCTCCTGATAGGAACTATTGCATTTCAAACAGACAGCATGTCAGTAGTGTGGTACATAAACAAACATGGAGGAACCAAATCGTATCCCCTGTGTCAAGTGGCACAATGGGTATGGCAATGGACTGTCTCTTATCGTTTTCTGATGGCAACACACATCCCAGGAAAATCCAGTGTGACAACGGACAAACTCAGCAGAGTGCTTCTTTTGCCTCACGAGTGGTCCCTGAAACAACATCATGGAACTCATAAACAAAGACATTGGTAACCTCCAAACTCTGGATCACAGTTCGGGTTTGTGAAAGGCAGATCATGCCTCCTGAACCTGGTCAATTTCTTTGAGGCAGTCACCAAAGCCGTAGATGAGGGTAAGGTGGTTCACACAGCCTATCTTGACCTTGCTAAGGTTTTCAATACCATCCCTCATTCTGGAATTATAGCTAAACTCACTAAACTAGGTATAAATCCCTACGTCAGAAGATGGGTTGCCAGCTGGCTCACTGACAGAACCCACACTGTAAAAGTTGCAGACTCAAAATCTGACCTCAAAGCAGTGACAAGTGGAGTACCACAGGGTTCCATCCTGTTTGGTATCTACTTCTCTAAAGTACAGACTAACACAGTAGGCCTCTGGCTAATGAAGTTCGCAGATGACTGCAAACTATGAGCCATAGTCAAGTCCCCAAATGATGTGGACATCCTACAAAAGGGCAAAAAGTGCAGTGTCATCCCCTTTGGTAAAAACTCTGTACCCATGAACTACCACATAGGCAGCAATCTACTTAACACCGAATGCATAATAAGAGACCTTGGGACCCAGGTGGAGAGTAGTCTCTCCTTTGATAGTCACATCGCCACAGTAGTCAGGAAGCCCTTCTACGTGGCACACTTCGTCATAAAAGGGTTCTCATCCAGGAAAAAAAGAGGTCACTGTTCCCTTCTACTCGACACTCATTAGACCCATTGTAGAGTACAACATCCCTTTTGGAGTGTACCTCACAAGACATCTGCAGCAGCTGGAAAGGCCACAGAATTACCTCACAAAGAGGATTACTGGCCTCAAACAAATGCCCTACACTGACCGCCTCAAAAAACTCCTGCTTTACTCCGTAGCATATCGCCTACTCCGAGGTGATATCTGCCTAACATATAAAGCTATGTCAAACTCAGAGCTGTTGGACATGCTACATCTAAAGAAATCCCAATCCCTCTGAGCTACAAGCTCTAGGGACCTAAACCTTGTCACCACAATAAACAGGACATGCTGGAGGGATAGATTCCAGTCCCAGAGACTTCCCATACTCTGGAACAGGCTACCCATCTATGTCAAGCAAAGTTCTTTATTAGGACTCTTCAAGAAAAATCTTGATGAGTGGACGGGAAGTAGGAAATACACCACGGGGATCACTTCTGTGTCTCTGCTTGACAGTGGCACAAGAAAATAACTTTCTTGGGTGACGTGAGCCAGGAAACCTTGTTGGCTAGGCTTGCATAGGCCCTTGGGCTGATAGCTTAGTACCTACCTATGAACCTATAAGAAGTTGGGGAAGAGATCTTCCTAAAATGGGGCCAGCCTTGCTGCAACCTTTTTGCCACATCATTGAATGCCAAATGCAGCAGCTACTTTGCCCTCACCCCCCCCCCCCCCTCCAGGGAAGTCACCAAGGGATGCCCTCGGGACATCTTTATGCCTTTCCACCTTTCCCTTTAATACCCAAAGTACTTCAGAAAGCCAGCACGTTGAACAGCACTGTGATACTCATTGCACCTTACTGGCCTTGACAGATTTGGTTCCCCTTTCTCTGGGCCCATCTCCTGGATGAACCAAGGATTCTGGACCCAGTTCCAGACGTTTTGACCCATTCATCGGGAATGTTCCATCTGTCCACCCAGATCCTCAGGTTGACAGCATGGCTGCTCCAATTCCACAAATAGCCAGATGTTTTGATTTTTCCCCTGCAGTTAAACATATCTTGATCGCTTCCCACAAACCTTCTACAAGAATACTGTATTCCAGTAAATGGAAAAGATTTTCATACTAGGCCATTAAGCACAATATAGACCCCTTTATAGTTCCTATCACAGCAGTTCTAGAATTTCTCTCCAAACTTTGTGATGAAGGTGCAGCAGGAGCTACCATCAGGGTGCAACTAGGAGCCATATCTAATTTCCATATTGGGGAGATGGGAATGTCTATCATGTCCCACAAGCTATGCAAGGCCTTTTTGAAAGGTACCTCCTTGCTAAGGCCCCCCCATTCAGAGAACCTCTAGCCACTTGGGACCTAAATTTTGTTCTAACTGCCTTAATCTTGCCACCATTTGAACCTGCATCATCATGTGATATTAAGTTTTGTCATGGAAAACTCTTTTCTTGGTAACCATTACCTCTGCTAGACGGGCGTCTGAACTTCAACCCCATTCTGTACACTTTCCTTATATAGTCTTCCACAAAGACAGAGTATCCTTAAGAACGAATCTTTCTTTGTTACCAAATGTTTGTTCAGAAAACAATTTGTCAATCTACTGAGTTGCCAGTGTTCTTCCCCAGCTATAGCAATAAGGCAGAATATAAATTACATCAACTAGATGTACACCAACAACTATGCTTCTGTTTGCACAGGACCAAAGGTTTCAGAAAGTCGGACCAGATTTTTGTTTCCTTTTCAGACAAAAGGAAAGGATTACCGGTCTCTAAAGTAACCCTGTCAAAATGGCTCACAGACTACATTTCCAAAGTGAATGGCCATACCACAAGAATGGTTGCACTGTCCTCTGCCTTTCAAGCTAAACTTCCTATGGATTCTATTTGTGCAGCTGCCACATGGGTGAGACTTCATACCTTTATTTCTCATTACAAAGAAGACATGGCCTCCCAGAACAGGTCTTCCTTTGGCTCCACTGTACTGAAGAGTCTGATGTTCTTCGTGTTTCACTGTTGCAGTCATCACATTTGGGTTATCCTGCAAGGGGTAGCCCTCAATCGGCCCGAATACCAGAGACTTAGTATTTCTGTGTCAGTTGCTGTCGCTCCAGGACTGACATCAGGTCGTCAGTGGTATAAAAACAGGCAACCGATGCCATTACATCAGTCTTTCTTGCTGAGGAGCCCAAAGCAGAAGCAGTTCACACAAGTGCCGGTCGGCCGCTACCTGAGTTTTCAGTTCCGAATTGAAGTCTTCTAAAGCTAAGTACCACATTGGGGATCCTTTTTTCTTGCTCTAACCAATGTCAGAAAAGTTAACAATTGTCTCACCTGTGGAAAGCAAATACCACATTGAGACTTCCATTCTTACCACGTCACTTGTTTAGGCCCAGACCATGACGTCCCCCACTGTTGCTTTTTTCAACGCAGAACTATATGTTTTCGGGCCCTTATTGTAGCTAGATATTTTCGCTCTCAGTCCTCGAATTCCGGTATGGCTTTGGTAAGCCATCTGACTACTGATCTTCCAAAAAAAAAACGTAAGGATAAAGACAGAGATAGACCGCACAGGTCCAAAACTGCCGACAATACTTCCGTTAAGCTAGTCATCAGTTCTCCAGTCCTCCATGAGGCTCTTTTGCAGCCCCTGATGCCCACTTCTGTGGATTTGCAGTCCGCTATCGAGACACTTTCAGAGTCTGGTATGCTGCAAGACTCTTCTTCGACTAAAGATCCTGCGGATGTCTGTACCTTGGATGGGTCCTGAGCCACTGAGCAGGCACCGGCTTCCGAGGAAGTACTTTGCACGACCGATAACGAGTTTCTAAGGCCCAGTGTATGAACCACACCAAAAAAACGGACGACCTAAGAAGCTCAGGCACCTACTTCCTTGCCTCCGTCTCAAATGCTTAAAATGGTGGAAGACCTTATAATGCTAATTAGGGGAAGCCAAGCTACCCCTTCCAAAATAAAGAGACTTGTCCCCAGTAGTCTTATCTGAACAGGAGTCCGGTGACTCTGATGCATCTGAATATTCTGATGCAGAGAAATCCATCCCTTCAGCCTTTCCACCTGAGGATTTTTCTTTTGGGGAAACTCTATATACTTTAAGGGAGCATTTCCAATGGGAATGTCAGGACTATCCTCAGTCTAAAAAGAGACTCTGGGAATACTTAGATCTACCACAGCGCAGACCTCTGGCCATTCCTCCTGTCCTGGATGTTGTGGATGATGTTTTTATGGACTCCAGTCTGACTCCTGACACCCTCCCTCCTGCTCCTAGGAAATCTGATGGGTATTAGAGTCCCTGACTCTCACAAATTTCTTTTCAAAAATCCCACTGCTGACCCTGAGGTCATCTCTCAAGGACCTAAAGGAATCAAAGCAACCTCAGCTAAGAATCCCACCCCCTCAGATAGGGATTCCCGAGCATTAGACAGATGGGGTAAAAAATTATACACCTCTGCTATTCTTGCTGTTAGAGCATTAAATTGCCAGTTCCACATGCTGAAATATCGGCAACATGCCATGGAACTCCTCAAACAAAAAATGTCTTCTTTTCCTGCTTGTGCAGAAAATAAAGAATTACAAGAGTTAATTCATTTTGCAAGTCAAGTAACTAAGCACACCTTACAATATGGTTTTGATGCCGTAGAAGCATCTTGCAGGGCAGCAGTCACCGGTTTTGTCATTAGAAGGCATGCTTGGCTTAAGGAACAGACCTTGCCAGACCATGTCAAATCTAAATTATTGGACGCACCCTTGAACAAAGACAATTTATTTGGCATCAAGGCAAAAGAGGTCTTAAAAAGATGGAAGAAAAAGCTAAATCTATGGGTGTTAAGACTTCTTACAGGTCCAGCCTCTGATGTTCAGTAGGCATTGCCCCTCCAAGCACTGGTCCTTTCCTGCCCCCTCCAGGCCAGCTCAGCCCAGACCCAGGGGAAGCAGACCACTCAGACAACAGCCCCAGGGAATGCAGAGATCTAAGCAATGGAGTTCCTCCACTTCAAAAACAGGGAGTGCAAAGTCACCCCCTTATGGTAAGAACTCACTATGACTTCACACTTCCACCCCCTCCCTCTACCCTCCTGCTCATGCCCCTAGGAGGAAAACTCCCATTCCACACAGGCAACTGGACCACCATTATCAACGACAACGACCTCTGGGTCTTCAACATAGTGTCCCAGGGATACAAATTTTATTTCCACACTGTGCCAACCCCAAAAGGGTTCCCAGATCTTCCTCCAAACCAGTGGGCAGAGGACAAAAAGCAAGTCCTTTCCCTGCTCTCCATGAGGGCCATAGAGCATGTTCCTGCAGAATAGATAGGCCAAGGTTTCTACTCCAAACTCTTCCTGGTACCCAGAAAAGAGGGCACATGGCGCCCCATCCTCAATCTATCCATTCTAAACACCTTTCTGGTGATACCAAAATTCAAAATTCTCACCCTCCAGAAGCTTCTGCCTATGCTTTCCAAGGATGCTTGGTTAGCCACCCTAGACCTAAAAGAGGCCTACCTACACATCCCAATCAGGGAATTATGCAGGAAATATCTACGTTTCAGGGCAGTATCTATGCACTTTCAGTTCTCTGCGCTTCCTTTTCGCTTATCGACTGCTCCCAGAGTTTTCACAAAATGTTGGCTCCCACCATTGTTTTTTGCAGACAAAGAAATATTCAAATTTACCCGTACTTAGACGACTGCCTGATTCAGGCAGATGGTCAGGAAAAGCTGCTTCAGCACCTGACCTTTGTAAAGGACCTACTGACCTCCCTGGGGTATACTATCAAGGAAAAGAAATCAAAACTAGTCCCTACACAAAAAATTGTGTTCCTGGGAGCAAGCCTGGATGCAGCATCCCAGATGGCATTTCTTACTCCAGAAAAACAAGCCTACCTGACAAGCTACTTCTCTCAACTAGCCACCAGAACCCAGTTATCCACAAGGAAAATCCTGCAAGCTCCAGGGTTCATTGCCACTTGCATTCTACTCATTCCATATGCAAGACTGCATTTGAGTAAACTACAATGTTGCCTAAAAAGTCTTTGGTGTCAGCACTCTCAAGACCTGGAAACTCTTATACCAGTGATACCTTGCCTAAGGAAAGATTTTCTTTGGTAGGCAGCAGCATGCAACTACAACAAGGGACTTCCCTTCTCACAACCTTACGCCACCCATACCCTCACCACAGATGCATCAGACCATGCCTGGGGTGCTCACCTAGATGGCAGGTGCATTCAGGGCCAATGGAGCCCAAATCAAATACATCTGCACATCAACCTAAAAGAGATGTTAGCTGTTCAGCATGCACTGACAGCTTTCAGACCCCTATTCTCCCCGGGACCTCTACTGATCAAAACAGACAACACCACAGTGATGCGGTATATCAACAAGTAGGGAGGGACTCACTCTTATCCTCTCTGCAGGCTCGCCATGTCCCTTTGGCACATGGCTTCAGCTATGCAACTACACCTGTTAGCACAATTCCTGCCAAGCTCTCTAAACTCACTGGCAGACAACTTAAGCAGACACTTACTAGACCCACACGAGTGGCATCTAGACCTCAGAACCTTCACCCTTGTAACCCAGAAATGAGGCACCCCGAACGTAGACCTCTTTGCCTCCCACTCCAATCATCAGCTCGGCAGATTCTGCACCAGGGAACCTCACAAGGCTTGGAAAGTGGATGCTCTGACCTTCCAGTGAGTAAACCTCTTGGTCTATGCATTTCCCCCTCTACCACTCATTTCAAGGGTACTGCTCAAAATAAGGGAGGAAAAACTGAGGGCAATCCTGATTGCCCCGGACTGGCCATGCCAGCACTGGTACCTACTGTTGCGCAGCCTGTCACCCTTGCCACTGTGGCACCTACCTCAGATCCCAACACTCCTAACACAGAGGAATGGAAAATTCATGCATCCCCAATTGCAGACCCTCAACCTGGCAGCCTGGATTATTCCTTGCTCTCTCCTCAAGCTGCCAGCCTAAGCAAACAAGTTCTAGATGTTATATGTGAGGACAGATGCCCCAGCAATAGAAAATCCTATGCTGAAAAGTGGAAAAGGTTTTGCACCTGAATCCAGGCTAAGGGAGCCAGAACAGCACAGCCCTCTCTCATCCTGGATTACCTGGCAGACCTACTACATAGGGGTCTGTCCTTCTCTTCTATTAAAATTCATGCCTCAGCCATCTCTGCTCATTTCAGCACAGAGCCACTGCTATTCTCACACCCTTTCATCAAGCAGTTCCTAAGAGGGGCTAACAACTTAAGGCCACTCAGAAGAGCTCCTACCCCAACCTGGGACCTTAACTTTGTGTTGGAAAAGCTCACTCTGTCCCCTTTGAACCTATAGCTTAAGCAGAATTAAAATTTCTCTCTTGGAAGACAGCCTTGCTTCTGGCCATCACTTCAGCTAGAAGAGTGTCAGAGCTACAAGCACTTATGGCTGTGGAGCCCTTCATCATTTTCCATGCTGACAGGGTCTCCCTCAGGACTAACCCATCCTTCATGCCTAAAGTGGTGTCCAGTGTGGCTCTCAACCAATCCATTCATTTGCTCACCTTTTTCCCTAATCCACAAAACAAGGTGGAAAGGATTCTGCACTCTCTAGATCTGCACAGACAGCTCAGATTCTACCTGGACAGGACTAAATATTTTAGAAAAACTGATAAATTGCTAGTCAGCTTTGCTGCAGGAGCTGAGGGCAAGGCCATATCCAAACAAACCATCTTCAAGTGGATAGCACACTGCATCCATTTCTGCTACAAACAGCTCAGGAAAGCACCCTCAAAGGGGGTCAGGACACATTCCACCAGAGCAATCTCCACCTCTGCAGCTTTTCTCAGAGGGGTCCCCACCAAGGACATCCTGGAGGCTGCAACATGGACATCCATTCATACCTTCACCAAGCATTACCACCTGCCTGTCTTCTCCAAATCCAGGGCAGGCTTTGCCACCACAGACTTGCAGGGCATCCTAGTCTTCTTGACTGCCTTCACCCTTTTCTTCAGCTTTGGGAATCAACCCAAATGTGATGACTGCAACAGTGAAACACAAAGAACATATTACAGTTATGTACACTTGCCATAAATGTAGAAGTCCGAGTGTATTCACTGTTGCAGTCCTGCTTTACCTCCTTTCATCCCCCTTGACTCTCTTTCTGTCTCTCTTTCCTTACAAGGAAATTTTGGTATTTACTTTCGACTGGTGGTGTTCCTCCACCATAGCCTAGCTCCCTTTTGTGGACTCCTGACAATTATGGCAAGAAAAACTGATGTAATGGCGTCGGCTATCTGTTTTTATACCACTGACGACCTGACGTCAGTCCTGGAGCGACAGCAACTGACACATTAATACTAAGCCTTTGGTATTCGGACCGACTGAGGGCTACCCCTGGCAGGATAACCCAAATGTGATGACTGTAACAGTGAATTCACTCTAACATCTACATTTATGGTAAGTGTACACAACTGTACTTTTTCCTGAGCCACCCAAGGATGAAGGTGCTGGGGATGCTGTCCCAACCAGCAAGAATTAAGGCTAGATAGGACAACATAACATTAAGAAGTTATGTACTCACCATAACGTTCCATGTTTGTTGTCCATCTCGCCTTTATTCTGGAGCATCAGGCAGATATATATATATATATATATATATATATATATATATATATATATATATATATATATATATATGTGTGTGTGTGTGTGTATGTATATATATATATATATATATATATATATATATATATATGTGTGTGTGTGTGGGTATATATATGTATATATATATATATATATATATATGTGTGTGTGTGTGGGTATATATATGTATAGATATATATATATATATATATATATATATATATATATATATATGGATCTACTGCTTTTGGTCGAATTACATTTGGTCGAAAATGATTTCAGGCAGCCTACTGCACTGAAAGCTCATTTGATTGAAGGCACATTTGGTCGAATTCCATTTGGTCAAAAATGGAATATAGCCCCTGGAGTGAGAATATAAAGTTGGGGGGGTGTGGGGGGCTGCAACTATTTTTTACTGATGTTATATGTTTCAATGTATTTTTAATGGATACACAAGTATATAATAGTAAATGCACTGCAATTATAGCCCCCCCACACCCCCTAACAGTATATTCTCACTCCAGGGTGACAGTGCAGTGGAGCAGGGGTTATATTCTATTTTCGACCAAATGGAATTCGACCAAATGGGTTTTCAGTGAAATGCATTTTCGGTGAAGTGGGCTGCTTGAAATCATTTTTGACCAAATTTAATTCGACCAAAAGCAGCAGACCCATATATATATATATATATATATATATATATATATATATATATATATATCTACACACACACATACATACATACATATATGTAGATAGATATGTTGGAGTCCCTGGTTTCCTCTTCTCAGCTAGAGTAGTTGGGTTTAGAAGTATATATAGATTAATAGTAGTGCTTTCACTGGCAAACAAGATCTGGGTAATCTTCCCTAAGCATCATGGGATAGGGGGTTAGCTTCGAGCCAGTGGAAGCTCTCAAGCTTTTGTATTAGGCCAAGTCAGAACCGATGCTCGGTTCTGAGCCAAACCAGCAAGAATAAAGGCGAGATGGACAGCCGTTATGGTGAGTACATAACTTCTTATTCTGTCATATCTTGCCATAGATGTGCACAATATTTTTGGCTCTTTAATGAAATTAGTCTTTATACAGCGTAACTTTCTAGCTGTTAGTAATTCTTCAGAAGGTAAAGCAGTAAGTACATAAGAAGGATGGCAGCTCTTTATGTGTAAAGTTTAATGTTGAAATTGGTTTTCTGTAAATCCATGACTTTAAATACCAACCAAGGCAACAGCTGATAGATAAATGGCTGCACCTGCATTGTTGTGGTTAAACTGGTACTAGCTATATGAATTTGTGCCATACCTCTGTGCTGCACAAAACTTAATGTACTGTTATCACAACTAAACCCTCCTGTGTCATCTCCTGTCATTTATTTTCCTTGTGCCTCTTCCCCTCCTTCATTTATTTGGTTTGATATAACTATTTATTTTATCTTCCTACGTCGTAGATTTTTAACAAGTCTTAATATGTAGCAAATGTTGTTTTGCAAAACTTGACAATCTAGGCATGCTGTTATATTGAACTGCGTATACCTCCCTGTAATTAAACAAATATTCACATACATATAGCAGTGTAGCTGTTATTTTTAATCTAAAACTGCTGGTAAATGATGTAACAGATGCCGAGGATGTCTGAATAATAAGTAGATTCATGCTCATTAAGCCCTAGCAGGCATAACTGCAGTACCCAAAATCAAGGTTGCAAAGCTAAGTTGCAGGGCAACCTGTAGCTGAGTATTGTATGCAAAGTTTAGCACATCATTCCTTTTGTGATGTAGATGCACAGAAAATGGCCCCAGAATGTTGCTGTTGCTGCTATGTGTGATTACAGCTAATGTTTTTCTTGTGTTATTTTCTGAATTTCCATTTAGTCTGAAAGAACTAGGCTGCATGCTGAGCTCACCGTAGACACTGTACCCCAGAGTGTTGTTGTATCAGTTTCATTCTGGACATTATGGCATGTTAGATGTGGGTGACTTTCCTGTAGTTACCGTGCAGCTCTGTGTTGCGCACTGAACTTGCTAAATAATCTAGTCTGTAAAACATTTACTTTATTGAACACTTGTACGTAATGAAATGGAAACCTATGTAACTGTCATTCAGCAAGCTAAATAGCTGGAAGAAAGATTAGAATAAAACATGGAAGTGTTTTTTTTTTCAGACTGATGGATAATAAGGGTGTTCCAAACTGGTGTCATAGGCTTATGTGGTTATGGCTTTATATTTGCAGTTGTATTTGGTGAGCGTGCACACACACACACACACACACACACACACACACACACACACACACACACACACACACACACACACACCATCACACACACCCCATCCCACCCCACCCAAAATACTGCTTTATAATATTGCTGTAGAGTTAAACATCTCAGCGGTTTGTAACAAGTTGTCTTTTAACATAGAGCAATGCAGTGCTTTGCATACTGGAATTAGTGGAATGATTATTGCTTACAAATTGTACCATAGCTGACAAGGATATTGCAGTCATCTGTGCATAAAGAGTGAACACGAGAATGTAAACAACCTGTAACATAGAATTTTCCTCTGTTTGGATCAGCATACTTATTTGGAGCTAATAAAATATGGGCACATTTGTGAAGACCTGTGCAACTATAGCTGGTGAAGTGGTGCAATTAAGGAAACTTTGATATTATTTTAGTATGTGGTGGGTAGTTTGGCCACCCTTTTTCAAAAAGGACACTAAGGTACTAAAGTGAGTACACTAGCTGATAACAACAGTGCAGGGAATGAAATGTCCTCTGGACTGTAAATGCGTATGTCATTTGATTTGACCTCACCAGGTGGGACTCTGGGACATACCTCTCAACCTCTTAGTGCTAAAAAAATATGGACAAAACCTAAAATAACAGGGAGACAAAGGCCCCAAAAATGGTGACATACTTTAAATAGTGCTTTTAGAAAGTTGGTAGAATATCAGGATGCCCTTCTATGTCACTGTTGCAGTATTCTTTACATAAGGGATCTTCTGCCAAGGATGGCCCAACATCTGGACAGTATACCAAAGCCTTTGGAATTTATAGATGTCGTACATCAAACTTATGCTCCCCATGCGGTGTAGGGCATAAAGGTGATGTATGGGTATACATACCTTAGATCTTGTTTGCTGCCAGTCCGAATGTCATCATTGATTATCGGTCTGAATGCTCTTTCTTCTGTGCTGGTTACAGAGCTGTGTTTCAGACAATTGCCCTATTGGGGTTTCTTCATGCTTTTTCTGTTTTTATTTTGATGTGTATACATTGTCATCCATAAAGGGAAAATGTCCATGTTGGAGGCAGATTCCCATAAAGATCATTATGATCAGTGTGTCTTCTGTTTGGGTGCTTCTCATGACCATGCACAGTGTTTATCTGCCAAGCGTTTATCCCTAAGACTCTACAAAGTTGTCTGTCTTCCTTGTCGACTTAGCTAGAGAACCAATGTCTTAAAGTGTTGGTGCAAGGAGCCATGTCAGAATCCTTCTGTTTGAATGTCAGCTGCCTGCCAAGAAAAAGGTAAAAAACTTAGGTCTGATTTAGCTGCTGTTCTGCCACACCCAGACATCTCCCTCAAGGCTAGTGTAAGCCCAGAGGATTGTCCAGTTGTTATCTCTGATTCCTATGCCACGACCTTGTTGAAGGCCAGCATGAGTCTGACTTCTTGCACGTCCTTGGAGACTTTGCAAACGTCCGCTCCAGACTTTGAGGGGTAAACTTGGCTAATTATGTCTGTGGGACTGAGGGGATAGTGCAAATCCTAGATCAGGAAGAGATTGGTTCAGTGTCAGCAAGGGTTTGAACTTCCTAGGGTTTTTCAGGCAGACATTGCTGAGAAGAAAAAAACAACAAAAAAAAAGCACTTTTCCCCTGCTGTTAAAGATCCCCAATGTGAATGGCGGGATTTTACCCAGGGGTTGTTTAATGCCTTAATGCCTGCTCCTCCCTGGTCATCTACTCCTCTTAACAGACCCAGACAGCAGTAGTCCTCTGAACAGGATTTGGATTCCGGGGAAGAGTCTTCGGCATATTCTTCTCAAGTTCCATCTCCCTTGGATTATGGATTTGAGGTGGAAGATTCCATTTGTCCAGACTGTCCCTTAGAAGAGCTCTCCTTTGGGGTCACTGTTTCTTGTATGATGGAATATTTCAAATGGGACTGTTCTCATGTTTCTGATATTCAAAAGAGCTATTATGAACTCCCCCAGATGGAGTTTCTCAAGCCGTGTGTTGTACCACCAGTCCTGGCTGCCCTTTTAGATACCTTTTCTGCAACCTCTGTTGTCCTTGGTTCTCAATCTCCAGCCCTTAAGAAACCTGACAGACCTTACAAGGTGCCTGATGATTGCAAGTTTTGTACAAATGTTCTTTTGGTGATCCTTCTGTAGTGTCTGTCTCTTCTGACAAACCTTCTAAGTTTTTACTTCCACTGAACTACTTCCTTCAGATAAGGACAGTAGAGCCATGGAATGTCTAGGCAAAAAGGTATATTTAGCTGCCACCCTGGCTTTTAGAGAGGTATCCATTACCAAAGTCATATGACCAGGTATGTTTTAGCCCTTCTTACTCAAGCTTCTCAGGCTATCTGTGACTTCCCTGCTTCAGAAGGGAAGGTCTCAGCCCTTCCTTTATAGGATTCTTCCTCTCAAGTGGCTTGCTACTCTATTAAATGTAGTTATGATGCAGCTCATGCTTCCTCTGGGGCTGCTGTATTTGGTTCTATTTTGAGGCAATGCTCTTGGCTTCGTCTCCACCCCTTGTCTGATGATATTAAGGCTAAATTGTTCAATACTCCTCTTGTTAATAATAACCTTTCGGGTTCTGCCACTCATGAGCTTTTTAAGTCCTTTTAGGATAAAGGCAAGGCCTTGCAGGAATTGAAACATATTTTGTGTCTCCTATCCCTAAATTCCAGTGGACTTATCACTGGAAATCGACTTTTGTATGCAGACAGCCTAGCCCTCCCCCAAAGCTAAAAATGGTTCTAGGCATGTACACCTTGCTAAGTCTACTCAGACTCCTACTTCTCAGAAGCCTCCTATCAAGGCAAACCAGGTTCTGTCTGACAGTTTGATTCCCCCTTCTCTAGGCCAGGTTTCCTTATCTATTCATATTTCTCTGTCCCTTCTCAATTGGTTAAATGTCACTCAGAACTCATTGGTTTTGTCCATCATCCAGCAGGGGCATTTTTTGATGTGGAAATCCCTTCCTCCTTTTTTGGGCATCCCTCAGCCTGCTCAGGAATAGCTTCCTTTCTTTCCAGAACTGCTTCAGGGTCTTTTGGCTCAGGGTACTATTCAAATTGTGCCCTCTGCCCATGAAGAGAAAGGGTTTTATTCCAGGATGTTTCTGGTTCCCAGGAAGGAAGGCACCTGGAGACCCATTTTGGACCTTTCTCAGCTCAACACCTTTTCAAAGGTCCCTTTGTCTTGGATGTTGTCCATTCAAACTCTATTCCCTGTTCTTCCCCTGGCCTTCTCAGTATCCCTGGACCTCAACGATGCCTATCTTTACACCCCCATTCATGCTATTTTCAGGAAGTTTTTAGTTTTCTTTGTTTTTCCCTGCATTTTCAGTTGCCAGCTTTGCCCTTTGGCCTCCTTACTGCTCCAAGGGTATTCACCAAACGCCTCGCTCCTGTCATTACCTTTTACAGAATGAGAAAGGTTCAGATCTTTCCTTATCTAGACAACCAGCTCATTCAGGCTTTGTCTCCTGCGGTCATGCTTCAGCACCGCCAGTTTACTGGTGGTCTGTTACAAAGCATGGGGGTTTACCATAAATTTTTGGAAATCAGTCCTGATTCCTTCTCATGATCATTTTTTTCTCTGTTTCAAGATCCAGAACATTCTCATGCTGGCATCCCTGCCTCCACCCAAGGCCCACTCTCTGATCACCTTTTTTTTTTCAATCTCTTCTTCCTCCTCTGGCTTCAGTCCCAGCCAGGAATTTTCTCAGGGTTTTAGGATTCATGGCCTCTACCATCCCTATGCTGCCTTTAGCCAGACTCCAGATTAGAAAACTACAGTGGTTCTTCAAGTCAGTGTGGCTTCAACACTGTCATCCACTGGATTTCCTTGTTCCTTTCTTCCCATGCCTCAGACTCGAGTGTCAGTAGTGGATTCATCAGCTTTCTCTCAACATAGGACTTCCTTTTCAACCTCTAGTCCCATCTCCAAAACTTTTTCTCAGATGCCTTGGACAAGGGGTGGCAAGCCTCCTTTGGTTCCCTCAAGGTCCAGGCTCATTAGAGGTCAGATCACATCAACAACGTAAAGGAGATGAGAGCTCTCTTTTTAGCTGTTCAGGCTTTTCATTTCCTCTGTCTTTTATGGTCTCTCAAAGTCTTCACAGACAATACCTCAGTGATGTGGTATATCGTCAAGTAAGGGGGGACATGGTCCTACCTTCTTTGCAGACTTGCTCTTTGGGTCTGCGATCTAGCTGTCCAGTTTCAAATGACTCTTTGGCCATTTATATTCCTTCAAAGTAAAATGTGGTGACAGACCTTGTTAAGCAGGTCCAGCACACAGGCTCACAAATGGATGCTTCACAGAGATGTTTCTGGACATTGTTCATCAGTGGGATGGTGCACAAGTAGTTATTTTTGCCTCCCCTCTGAACAGACAACTTCCTCTTTTCTGTGCTAGAGTCACAAGCCCTCTGTCTTGGAAGGTGGATGCACTGTCTTTTCTTTGGAAGGGGCTGTTTCTCTATGCCTTCTTTCTCCTTCTAATTCCTGGGGTCCTGCTCAAGATCAAACAAGACTTCCCCCAAAATCTTACTGGTAGCACCCTTTTGGTTCAGAGAGCATTGGTTCCTCCTCCTCCTTCACTTAGCCAGGAGCAATCACCACAAGTTACTTCATGGGGTGGACCTTCTCACATAAAACAAGGGGTCTGTGGTTCATCCTCACTTGTCCACTCTTCAACTGACATTGTGGGTAATGGGGTTATGATCCATTTTAGGCACCGCTTTTCTGAAGAAGCGCTTAGGGTTTTGCAGGAGGCCAGGAAACCCAATATCAGCAAGTCTTATTTGTCCATATTGAAGAGATTTTCTGTCTGGTGCTTTTTCTGTAACCAGGGTCCCTATTCATTGATGATCCCTCAGGTTCTCTCTTATTTGTGTGGAGTATTCCTTGCTGGATTGGCATATTTTAAAGCTCACTTTTCAGCTATTTCTGCATGTCTGCCCTTGACTCCTCCTCTTGCCTCTATGTTTGCGGTCAAACAATTTCTTAAAGGCATCCTTTATATCGGGCCTCACATGAAGCCTATTCCACCTTCCTGAGGCCTCAGTATTGTGCTTGAAAAACTGGCTCCTTTTGAGCCTGCAGCTTCAGCTTCTTTTCAACATTGTACTTGGAAGATTGTTCTTCTTTTGGCCCTTAGCTAAAAGTGTCTCTTATGGCTGTTCCTCCTTTCTTAGTTTTTCGTAAGGACCAGGAGTTTCTTCATACTAATACATCTGATGATGAAAATCTTTATTCTATCCTCACAAATGTGTTTGGAGCCAATCTGTCAGATCCGACTTTGACGATGCTACAGCTTGCAGCCACCAGATCTCTCAAGCCTCTCTTACCTGCAGTGCACCTTACCAAATACCTCAGATTTTGTTTGCCACTTCCAGCTAACGGACATGGTCTACCAGCCTCTCGAGCCAATTAGATAAGTACAGTTTTTTTTTCTTAAAACTCTTCTATCAGCAGTTTTTTTTTCCTCCATAGTTTGCATTATACCTTTTTAACCTTTACTTTTTTACTGTTTGTACTTTCAAACTTCATCTTTCTCTTTTCTTCCTTGCCCTTATGACTTTGTCATGTTTCTGATATACCATTGTTTGTATATCCTTGCTTCTTCTTCTCTGTTGAACTTGAGGGTTGTAATGTTTTAATTTACTTTTCTTCACTCTCCCTCTTTCTTACAACCTAGTAGTAGTTCTGGTTACCAGTGGTGGTATTCCTTCTCCTTCTTCAGCCTGTTAAAAAAGTTACCTATTATTGTCTTCATATTCTTACCTTAAATTTTTGATCTTTACTTATTGTAGAAATGATGAGGGACAAACCTGCAGGATTCAAAAAATGTTCCAAATATGGGCATAAGTTGCCTAACTCAGATGCACACTCCCTTTGCATATACTGCCTGGGTCCATTGCACATACAAGAGGATTGCTCGATTTTCACAGATTCAATCCGTGAGCATTAACGGAATGTAAAAATAAATTAATATTAATAGGTCTCCTCCCTTCTTCCTTTGGAGAAACCATATCCCAGTCTCCAAAGTCAAAGCCCTCCACATCATCAAAATCCTCCTCTGACTCCTCACAGAAATGGACTGCTAAACTTCCGGTCTCAACTCTGGAACAGAAAAAGACAAAACTTTTGGATCTGACTGTTACTTAGGATCCTACAGCCTCAACAACAATTTCAGCGGCTCCGTCTCTGTCAAAGTTGGATCAGACACACCCACCGGATGAGACACAACCTTCGGAGATTTTCTATTGTCCTTGCACAAGATGCTCTCCATCAGTTGACCCTTTTCTGCAGAGGCCAGCATCCCCACCCATTTATTCTTGTTCTTCTAGAAATCTCACAGAAGAAGATGTGGAGAGAGTGGTGAAGAAGATTCTCACAGCTCAGGATCAGATTGGTCTTCCCTTGGTGCTTACTTCTCTGAGCTAAGTAGTCCGACTGTCCACCACACCACCTCTGCAAGTTCCTCCTCTAACTCCATCTACTGTCTTGGAGTTCCATGATCCCAGTCATTAGTCTCATATCCGAGGATCTCCGTATCATTGGATCTGACATCTTCTCTGAGACCTCCTGTCTTTTCAGATTAGGAGAGCTGTCAGAGCCGAATCCTTCTTGCTGGGTCCTGGGTGCAGCATTTGACTCAGAAGTTTTTGGAGTGTCTGTGTTCCTCTGCACCTCGGCACTGGACAGTTTGTCTCTGGCTTCCTCCTTGGGGGTGCTCCCGATGGATTGGAGAGAGGTGATGATTCAGAAACCCATTTTCTCGGATCAGAGTCTCTCTCTGGGTCCCTCGAGCTCTGCCTTCAAGGCTGTGAAGAGAGTGTTTGCTGCCTCGGCAGTTCTGACAGAGCCTTCTCACTTGGATCCTACCTATTCCATGATACCTTAGCACCTGGAGCCTCAACTACTCTCTCTACAGGGACTTCCTGTACTGAAACCTCAGGTTTCCTCTCAGAGAATTGTGATTTCCTCTTGAGAGACTTCCCCAGATCATCCCACTGTGCAAGTACCCAGGAAAAGAATGTGCAAGAGGAAGCAAGTAGAATCCCTGCAGGAGTCTGTCACTGAAGACCCAGATTTCAATGAAGGCAAAGTGTCCCAATGTCACCTCCTGAAGATGTCCCCTTTGAAACAGAGAGGTGGCCGGACATCCTCCAACCCTATGTTGGAGGAATTCATTCTTGTAGAGGCTTTCTGTGGAGGACCCTCTACTTTCTGGGTGACTCTGCCCACTGACAAGCTCATAGACATGATCTCTAAGTGGGAATGGAAGGTGCCTGACTCCATAGAACCAATACCTCAGAGACCAGACAGGATCACGGTACCACCTGTGGACAGGCCATTTTGGAGAAAAGGGGTTCCAGTTGATGCCTGGGTCATTTTGGCGGCCACAAAGAAGGAACTAGCCAACAAGAGTTCCACTGTCCATCTCCCCAGCAGGGAGTCATGGGCGATGGACAGACTGGGGAAGCATGTCTTTGCTTCAGCGACCTTTACATTATGATCGCTGAACTATCTGGCACATTTTGTTAGACTTGAGAGGGATTTGACCAAAAAGTTATAGGTTCATTAGTGTGTACTAGGTTACAGCCCTGGAGCCTATATAAGCCTAGCCCAAGAAGATTCCCTGGCATCATGCCGCCCAAGGTTAGTTCCCAGTGCCCCTGTCAAGAAAGGCCACTGAAGTGATCCCCAGGGTGAACTTCCTATTGCCCATCCACTCCTCAAGATTTCTATTAAAGAGGACCAGTGAAGTGCTCTGCTTGACGTGAATGGGATGTTTGTTCTAGAGTATGGGAAGTATCTGGGTTAGGAACCTGTCCCTCCAGCATGTTCTGTTTGTTGTGGTAATGAGGTTTAGGTCACTGGAGCGTGTGGCACGGGGGGATTGGGATTTCTTTAGGTGTAGCATATCTAGCAGCTCTGGGTCAGGCATGGCTTTGTAGGTCAAGCAGAGATCACCTCTAAGTAGGCGATAAGAGACAGAGTATAGCTGGAGCTTTTTTGGGTCTGTCCATATAGGGCATGTGTCTAAGGCCTAATTGTCTCCTGAACCTGATTGACTTCTTCGAATCAGTCTCCAGAGCTGTGGACGAGGGTAAGGCGGTCCACACAGCCTATCTGGACCTTGCCAAGGCCTTCGTCACCATCCCCCACTTTGGAATTGTAGATAACTAGCTGAGCTGGGCATAAATCCCTACGTCACTCGATGGGTTGCCAACTGGCTTACTGGTAGAACCCAGACTGTAAAAGTAGCCGACTCCAAATCCAACTCCAGACAAGTGACAAGTGGAGTACCTCAGGGTTCAGTCCTGGGACCGCTTTTGTTTGGCATCTGCTTCTCTGAAGTACAGGCCAACACTAAGGGACTCTGGCTAACAAAGTTTGCAGATGACTGCAAACTGGGAGCCATTATTAAATCCCCAAATGATGTGGATATTCTACAAAAGGGCCTTACAGAAACAGATGCTTGGTGCCAGACCCATGGGCTCAAGCTTAATGCCAAGAAATGTATAGTTATCCCCTTTGGGAAAAACTATATACACATGAATTACCACATAGGTGGCAGTACACTAAACACTGAAAGTGTGATGAGAGACTTAGGGACACAGGTGGACAGTGGTCTCACCTTCGATAACTACATTGCCGCAATAGTCAGGAAATCCTTCTATGTGGCACACCTCATCACTAAGGGCTTTTCATCCAGAAGAAAGGAGGTCATTGTCCCACTGTACTCATCCCTCATTAGACCCATTATGGAGTGCAACGTCCCATTTGGTATGTACCTCATAAGACATCTGCAATAGCTGGAAAGGCTGCAGAAATACCTCACTAAAAAAAAATCACAGGCCTATAGCAGATGCCCTATGCTGACAGTCTAAAATAACTCCAGCTATACTCTTGTCGCATATTGTCTACTCAGAGGCGATCTCTGCTTAACATGCAAGGCCATGTAAAACCCTGAGCTGTTGTACATGCTCCACTTAAAGAAATCCCAATCCCTCAGAGCCACATGCTCCAGGGATCTAAACCTTGTCATCACAATGAACAAAACATGCTGGAGAGATAGGTTCCTGACCCAGAGACTCCCCGTACTCTGGAATAGACTTGCCCATACATTTCTACATGTATACATACATACAGGTAATTCTGCTAGTGTTTATTTTGTGGATATGCAGGAAGTTCATCAGAGTGGGGTCTGACAATACTTTGTATGCCAGGCATAGTTCTCCCCTCAACAGCTTGTAGGAGACAGAATACAGGGATAGGCCCATGAGATGGTCTGCATAGGACATATTACTTATGCCCTGTATTCTTTTAGTGAGGCACCTCTGTGGACATTCCAGTTGTTGGATATGCCTGGTTAGGTACATACAAAAGGGTGCATTGTACTCAATGATAGGTCTGATGAATGCCGAATACAGTGGAACAATGACTTCCTTGGACTTAGACATATGCTTTTGTTTGTAATTTGTGAAGCGTAGCATGATTTCCTCACCACTGTAGACACGTGATGATCAAAGGCTAGATTATTATCTATGTGTGCTCCGAAGTCCCTGACTACTGGGTTAACTCTAAGGGGTGTTTATCCCAGGTCTTTGGTTTTGGCAGCCTCTAAACAAACCATTTATTTTTGGATCTCTTAAGTCATTTCATTTTGTTACTCTTTTCATGGCAGATATTTTTTTGCCTCTGTAAAGGCTCATTCTACCAGAGTGGTTGCTTTCTCTGGTGCTTTTTTCAAAGGACTGGACACCAGTTCCATCCTTGAGACTTCTACGTGGATTTCTGTCTGTACCTTCACTAAACAATACAAGTTGGATGCTGTTTCCAGATCAAGAGCTGGTTTTGCCAGAGCTATCCTTCATGGGTTTCTAGGGGACTGTTCTGTGCCTTCCTCCTTTCAAGTTTCCTCTTGAGCTTTTGTACTCTTCCTTATGTAAAGAATGCTGCAACAGTGATATGGAAGGACATAGCACAGTTGTGTAAAATCTTACCATAACAGTATATGTCCTTCTCTTCACTGTTGCAGTATTTGCCCCCCCCCCCCCTTTCTACACTGCTATATTCTTTTCGTCTTCCTGGTCAGGGATTCTTTTCTTTTTCTCTTTCTGGGTGTTCATGTTCCTCCTAGTCCCTGGGCTTTTCAGTTCTGAGATATGTACATCTGTATGTCACCTTTATGCCTTGCATCTTGCGTGGGGATCATAAGTGTGACGTACGATGTCTAAGGCTTTGGTATACTGGCTAGACATTGTGCTAACCTTTGCAGGTGATCCCTTATGTAAAGAATATTGCAACAGTGAAGAGAAGGACATCTATTGCTAATGGTAAGATTTTACACATCTGTACTTTTTTTGATGTTCTTCGTGTTTCACTGTTGCAGTCATCACATTTGGGTTATCTGCCTACAGGTAGCCCTCAGCCAGCCTGAATACCAGAGTCTTCGGATTCCTGAGTTGGATGTTGTCTCCTCTTCCATGACATCAGGTCATCAAGGGTATAAAACATGCAGATGTTAAGTTGTCTATCTCGCCTTCATTCTTGCTGGATGGGTTCGGAGCCGACCTCGGCTCCGACTCGGCCACTCTAAAAGCTCGAGAGTTGGTTCCACCGGCTCGAGGCTCCCCTTATATCCCACAATGCTAGGCGAGAGTTACCCCAGATCTCGTTTGCCGCTACAGCTTCGAGGTTGGTTGCTTCTACCGGTTCCTGGTGAGTGTTAGCTTTTTATACTAAAAAGTTATTCTTTTTCCCCTTTTTACCTTAATTCTTCACAAATTAGTGTAGAATATAGTTTTTATCCCGACCCTATTTTTCCCGTTTTCTCTTTAAAAGAACCGCTGGTTCTTCCCTTGGGCCTTTGGCCTTCCCTTCCTTAGGGTGTGTTTGTGCTTAATTTCTAATTTTTTGACTAAAATTGTTAATTATTTTTACTATTAATAATTTTTCTGACAGGGTATAACTGTGTGTTTGGTGTGTGTTAGTGTACTCCTGTCAGTTAGGATAATGTCAAAGGAAGCAAAGGTCTCTGGATTCAAGAAGTGTGATGCGTGCTGTCAGAAAATGTCTCTGACAGACGCTCACACTTCTTGTGTCTACTGTCTGGGGCCTTTGCACCTGCAGGACTCCTGTGCTGTGTGCCATGGCTTCAGCCCCAGGGTCCTGCAGGAGAGAAAGAACAAGTTAATTTTGAGAGGCTTGTTAAAACCAGAGGATTCCCTGTCAGTTTCAACAGGGAAGCCCTCTAAGGCATCGAGGTCTTCGGCTCCGGCTTCTGAGCCGAGACCTCAGGTTGTTCAACCTTTGCCTTTATCGGCTCCGGCTGGAGCCGATAATACTCAGTCCACAGTTTCTGTGGCTTCCTCGGCTCCGGCCGGAGCCGAGGTTATCGAGGTACCCGTGTCGGCTCCGAAGATCTTGTCGGAGCCGACAACCAGAAAGAGGTCTAGGTCACCTTCTCTTGGCTCCGTTCATTCGGCTCCAGGATCTCCCCTGCTGTCTGAGCGGGCCAAAGGTCTCATTCCTCTAGGTCATCGAGGCTTTCCGATCATGACCTTCAGAGGGTGGTGAGTCGACTACTTAAGTCCGAGGCACTTGCCCAGATGCTTCAGAGCCCGACTCATCAGTCGGTGCCTGCCCCGGTCCATCAACTCTTTCCTCCTTCGACTCTTTTGAGTTCGCAGCGGGTCGTGTCGGAACCGAGACTGTGGTCACCGGGCGAGACAATTGTCTTCGGCTCCGTCGTCGGCTCCGTTTTCTTCCGTGGAGGAATCTCGGCGCCGGACTTCCCTCGTCGGCTCCGAGGGGGTGAGTGGCATCGGACCCTTGTCCGACCCCCCTCTCCCTCTCGGTGCCCGGCGCTGGTGAGTTCGGCTCCGACATCGCTTCGAGCCATCACTGTCGGTGCCGAGGGGGTCCTTAGCTCCTCGGGCGGGGACCTCTGGCTCTGCCTGACAGGGGTGCTTCGAGGTCATGCGGAGTGTGTTAGAGCCTGGCTCTACTCCACAGTCGGCTCCGTCAGCCCCTCCCTCTATGCTGCCTCAGGGTAAGTCGACTCACTCCCTCATCCCGGACCGCAGAGAGCCAGCTCCTCAGGAGTCCCCTTTGGGGATTTCATCCTCTTCCGAGGCCTCTCCTGATTTGGCAGAAGAGCCCCCTCGGAAGAGGAAGTGCAAGAGGAAGCACATTGACTCACCTGAGTCTATCACGTCGGACACAGATCTGGATGATTCTGAGGGTTCCTCCCGTTCCCCTTCTGAAGATGTCTCATTTGCAGACATTCTGGAGATCCTTAAACAGAGGGAAATTGGCCAGCCCTCAACCCTTCAGAGGACGAATCTGTGTATCTTGCGGCGTTTGGCTCTCGTCCTTCCACCTCCTGGGTGTCCCCCTTCGACCCCCTCATGCAGGTGGTTGCAAAAAAGGCATGGACAGCTCCTGATTCAGTGGACCCCACTCCCAGGAGACCCTCCAAATTCATCACAGCTCCATCAGACAAGCAATTTTTATCAAAAGGAGTTTCTGTGGATGCTATGGTGGTAGCTGCCGCCACAAAGAAGGAACTGGCTGATCCTTCAGTGCCTGTCCATCCACCTAACAAGGAATCTAGGTCCATGGATAGGTGCAGGAAGCGGATGTTCTCCTCAGCGACTTTTACCATGCGTTAAGCTGAATTACCTGTGCCATTTCACTTTCGTCTTCAAAGGGACTTGGTCAAGGAAGCGAGTGAGATGTTGAAGGACCCTACAGCTGCGGGTTCCAAGAAAAATGAACACGCAGCTAGCTATCCTTAATTCCATTTCCAACTCCTCCATGCGCCTCCTCTCTTATGCGTCCGATGGAGCGAGCAGAGCCGCAGGAACAGGGGTGGCCTTACGAGGCACGCCTGGATGCGGCTATGCAACTTTGCGGAACCTTTCAAGACGTCTTTCACGAACTCCCCTTTTGATGGATCATCTCTTTTTGGTCCTCAAGTGAAAGAAACCCTGACTAGGTGCGAGACTGATGGCAAGACCCTTTCTGCCGTCGGAGTCCGTTTTCGACTCCTTCTAGGCCTTACCCCAAAGGCCAGAAGGGTGGAAAGATGTGGTTCCGTAAACAATCTCAAGGGACTTCGCCTGACGCAGAGTCGTTTTCCTACCAGAGGCAGAGGTGGGAATAACAATGGTAGACGTCGCCCTAGGGGCAGGGGGGGTCCGCAGAACCAGGGCAATCGGGAAGCCTTTCCTGACAAGCCCTTTCAGCATCCCTGAGGTGTTGCCCGACTGCCCATCTTCGGAGGCAGTCGGGAAGATTGTCACTGTACCCAGAAGCCTGGCTATCCTTGACACAAGACAAATGGGTACAGTCCATCATTTCGAAGGTTATTCCATCCCCTTTCTTCGTTTTCCAAATCAGTCAAAAAATCCCTTCCAGATGTTCCACCCGCTCAAAGGGATATAGCAGCTTTGGAAATTTCAAAACTGCTTTCAAAAGAGCTATTCAGCCAGTGCCAGCAGACCAACAAGGATCCGGAATCTACTCAAGGTTCTTTTTAGTTCCAAAGAAAACAGGGGACTGGAGACCAATTTTGGATCTCAGTATCTTGAACAGATCGGTCAAGAAAACAAGATTTCGGATGGTCACGCTGCAATCCATTCTTCCCCTATTGGGAAAAGGAAACTGGATGTGCTCTATAGACCTTCAGGACGCGTACTATCACATAAAACTGGACAGGCGCTCCAGAAGTTTCCTCCGCTACAGGCTGGGCACCAGTCATTTTCAATTCAGGGCCCTGCCCTTTGGTCTCACCACTGCCCCGGTGTTTACCAATTGCATGGCAGTGGTAGCTTCTCACCTGAGACAACAAGGATTCCAGGTGTTTCCATATTTGGACGACTGGCTCCTCACAGCTCCCACCAAGCATCTCCTTCTGATGGCCAGAGATTACACTTTTCGCCTGTCAAAACTGGGTATCTCAATAAATTGCGAAAAGTCTGTTTTGTCGCCTTGTCATACTATTACCTACATAGGCAAATTTAGATACTGTAAACATGTCTGCAACACTAACGAACCAAAGGATATCAGACATTCAAAAATTGGTGTCACTTCTTCTCAACAACAACAGAGCCAAAGCCAGGTTAGTTCTAAAGGTGTTGGGAATCATGGCAGCGCCATACCTCTCCTCCCATTGGCCAGATACCACATGCGGATCCTCCAGTGGATGCGCTTCTCTCAATGCTCATAGCAGGAACTTCCAATGTCTCACACCATTATGATCACAGCGTGCAAAAGCATCTCATGTGGTGGATGTCTTCCCCAGCTCCTGTTGGGGAGACCATTTGTTCCACCTCCTCCGGTTGCTACTCTGACAACGGATGCCTCCTGATTGGGTGGGGGCATTATCAGGGCAGGACAGTCCAGGGCACATGGCAACCAAGCGAATGTCACTTGCACATAAATGTTCTGGAGATGAGAGCAGTGCTTTTAGCGTTGCAAGCCCTTCAAGACTCTCTTCCCTTGGGAGCGATTGCAATCCAGACAGCCAATATGTCTGTAGTGTGGTACATCAACAAACAAGGCGGAACCAGATCATACCCCCGTGTCGCGAAGCACTCAGACTGTGGCAATGGGCGATTTCTTCTCAGCGTTTTCTGATAGCAACGCACATCCCGGGAAGTCCAATCACATTGCGGACAAGTTGAGCAGAGCTATTCTCATGCCTCACGAGTGGTCTCTGAAAGACTCTGTAGTGAGAGAGATATTTCTCAAGTGGGGTCAGCCTTGCTGCGATCTTTTGCTACTCCCCAAAACAGCAAGTGCAGAGAATACTTCACTCTATTCCCTTTACCAGGCCAACCCAGCAGGGACGCTAGTCCAAGTTTGGCCCGGGGACTTCTGTATGCATTTCCTCCTTTCCCACTGATCTCTCAAGTAATACAGAAAGCTATCGCTCAGAAGGCCTCATTGATCCTCATTGCTCCTTACTGGCCTCGACAAGTGTGGTTCCCCTTTCTACATCGATTTCTTTTGAGCGACCGTGGAATCTGGACCTAGTTCCAGATCTTTTGATCCATCAGTCGGGTCAGTTTCATCGCTCCCTCCCTCTCTGAACCTCACTGCTTGGTTCCTCCACTTCCAACCGTAGCCAGGCTTCCTCAATTATCTCACTCTGTTAGAGATATTTTGATAGCTTCCCATAAATCTTCCACTCGAAAGATTTATTTGAGTAAGTGGAAACGCTTCTCATATTGGGCACAAGGAAAGGACATAGATCCTTTCACCGCTTCCATCCAACTAGTCCTTGATTTTCTTGCTGAACTCTTCCATGCAGGTTCATCTCCATCTACTCTTAAGGTTCAATTGGCAGCTATTTCTAATTTCCATGTGGGTATTTCTGAATCTGCCCTAATGTCCCACAAACTCTGCAAAGCCTTTTTGAAAGGAGTTTTTCTTCTCAGACCTCCTGTAAGAAATCCTCCTTCTCCTTGGGACCTAAATTTAGTTCTTGCTTCTTTGATTCTTTCCCCTTTCGAACCTGCAGCTTCATGTTCCTTAAAGTTATTATCATGGAAAACTCTCTTTCTGGTGGCTATCACATCAGCTAGAAGAATTTCAGAACTTCAAGCACTCAGTTGTCGTTCTCCTTACCTTGTGTTCCATAAGGACAGAGTTTCCTTACGAACTAACCCGTCCTTTTTGCCTAAGGTGGTTTCAACATCAAATCTAAACCAATGCATTGACCTCCCTGTCTTTTTCCCGGAGTATTCAAATAGGTCTGAACAAAAATTACACTGCCTGGATGTTCATCGTCAATTAAGGTACTACTTGGACAGGACGAAACAATTCAGAAAATCTGATCAGCTGTTTGTCTCCTATGCGGAAAGCAGAAAGGGACTTCCAGTTTCAAAGGTATCTTTATCCAGATGGCTAACATCTCTGATTACCCTTGTTTATGAGATTAGACACCAAAACTGCCTAATAAACCTAAAGCCCATTCCACCAGAGCTTTGGCTACTTCTCTAGCCTTCCAAGACAGACTGCCTATTGACACCATTTGTGCAGCGGCTACTTGGGCTACTCCTCACACTTTTATTTCCCATTATAAGTTGGATTTAGCTTCTAGGCATAGAGCTAATTTTGGTTCCACTGTTCTCAGGAGTCTGTTCCGTTAGGCCACCCGGGACAAAGTGCTAGGGACGCGGTCCCATCCAGCAAGAATGAAAGGGAGATAGACAACTTAACATATAGAAGTTATGTTCTTACCATAACGTTCCATGTTAGTTGTCTTCTTCTCGCCTTCTTCTTGCGTCCCACCCTCTTTCCCCTGGCCTGGACAGACCTAGAGGAGTTGTGATCGTGACCTCTCTTTCTACCACCTCTTTCTTAGTCATATGCTATTATGCATATTTTCTTGTTTCAGGATATAGGTCACCCCTTTTCTTCCTGCTGTTAGAGGTGGATTCTGTTTCACAGTTTTACTGTTTTTGATATAAGCTGGGTTAGCTTACAAACGAGATCTGAGGTAACTCTCGCCTAGCATTGTGGGATATAAGGGGAGCCTCGAGCCGGTGGAACCAACTCTCGAGCTTTTAGAGTGGCCGAGTCGGAGCCGAGGTCGGCTCCGAACCCATCCAGCAAGAAGAAGGCGAGAAGAAGACAACTAACATGGAACGTTATGGTAAGAACATAACTTCTATTTGACGCCATTACATCAGTCTTTCTTGCCATGCGGTGCCTGAAGCGGAAGCAATTTGCAAGTGCCAGTCGGCTGACTCCTGAAATTTTCAATGTTAAGTTGTCAATCTCGCCTTCATTCTTGCTTGATGGGTTCGGAGCCGATCCTCGGCTCCGACTCGGCACTTGCTAAGCTCGAGAGTCACTTTTACCAGCTCGAGGCAGCCCCATATCCCATGATGCAAGGCGGAAAGTACCCAGATCTCGTTTGCCGCTTTGCTGATGAGGTCCTCCTTTTACCAGCTCCTGGTAAGTGATTCATACACTAATACTTTTTCCCCTTTTTCAGTTTAAAGTTATATTTATAGTTAAAATTAGTAGTTTTAGACTAGTTTTAGTCCTTTCCTGACTAAATTTCCCTCTCTTCTAAAACTTTTTAGTCAGGCCTTCTCCCATCCCATCCCCCCCCTTTGTTAGGGTGTGTGTGTGTTTGTGAGACAATATTTTATTTTTTCCCTTTTGGGATTGTAAAATTCTTGGACAGGTGTTGTGTGTGTGTGTTACAACATGTCTAAGGAAAGGGTCTCAGGCTTTAAGAAGTGTGACTCGTGCTGTCAGAAAATGTCTCTGACAGACGGTCACACTTCTTGCCTATACTGCCTGGGACCTCTCCACCTGCAGGACTCCTGTGCGATTTGTCATTCTTTTAGCCAGAGAGTCCTGCAGGAAAGGAGAAATAAGCTCATTTTGAGGGGCCTTCTTAAGCCGGAGGGCTCTCCGGCTAAGTCGGCTCCATCTAAGACTACTAAGTCTTCCAAGGCCCAGGCTTCTGTGTCCAAGCCTGCGGCCTCGGCTCCAACTCTTTCAGAGTCGAGATCGGCTCCGGCTGGAGCCGATTCTGGTTTACACAAACCTTCGGCACCGATGGCTATCGGTGCCGATTCTGGTTCGACCACTTCGGTGTCGGCTCCGATCGGTTCCGATCACCATGTGGCTCAGGCTTCGGTGTCGGCACCGATCGGCTCCGACACACTTACCTTTAAGTCTGTATCGGCTCCGGCTGGAGCCGATGCATCTAAACTATCTGTCGGTGCCGAGAAGTTATCGGCTCCGACAGCTTCTATAGTTTCATCGGCTCCGATGGTTCCTTCGAGGAAGAGGTCTAGGTCCCCTTCTTTGGAGCCGATACTCTCAGCTCCGGCTTCTCCTCTCCTCTCGGAACGAAGCCATCAGAGCCGATCTTCAAGGTCATACAGGCTTTCTAACCATGATTTAGAGAGAGTGGTCAGTAGATTATTAAAATCACAGGCACTGGCCCAAATGCTACATAGTCCATCTCAACAGACGACTATTAGTCCACACCCCATTGCAGTTCCTCCTTCGACTCTACCCCAGAGTTTGGAGTTGGAGTCTTCAGGAATAGTTTCTGCTACGGCTGAGGGACAGATACCCCCTTCTGCTCCTTCAGCCTCTACTCTTATCTCCTCTTCGAGACCTTCCTTAGAGGGATTCGGTGGTCAGGCTTCCCTGGTCTCCTCCGAGGGGGTGAGTGGCATCGGACCCTTGTCCGACCCCACTCTTCCCCTTGGGGCCTCGGCCTTGGTGAGCTCGGCTCCGACATCTGCCTCGGAACCTTCCCTTTCGGTGGGTCCTGGAGTTCCTGGCTCTTTGGAACGGGTTCTCTCGGACCTCCCTGGGAGGGGAGCCTTCGAGGTGATGAAGAGTGTGCTGGCCACTGGACTCAGCCAGCAGTCTGTTCCCTTAGCTCCTCCCTCTATGGTGCCTGTCGACATCTCTGCCACTTCTCTTGTTCCCGGACCCAGAGATCCTCCGCCTCAGGTTTCCCCACTGGGAAGAACCCCCTCTTCCGAGGATTCTCCTGATTTGTCAGGAGATCCTCCGCGGAAGAGGACCTGTAAGAGGAAACACGTAGACTCCCCCGAGTCTATCACTTCAGATACTGACTTAGATGAGTCAGAGGGATCCCCAAGATCCCCCTCTGAGGATGTCTCCTTCTCAGACATCCTAGAACTCCTTAGAGGGGAAACTGGCCCACCAATAATCCCTCTGAGGATGAGTCAGTATACCTAGAGGCGTTTGGATCTCAGCCCTCCACCTCCTGGGTGTCTCCGCCTTTCGACCCCCTTATGCAGGTTATTGCTCGAAAGGCGTGGGCTGCTCCTGACTCTGTAGAGCCAGTCCCTAGGAGGCCTTCTAAATTTATTACTGCCCGTCGGCAAGCAATTCCTCACAAAGGTGTCCCGCTGATGCCATGGTGGTGGCGGCTGCCACTAAGAAGGAACTTGCAGATCCTTCCGTACCTGTCCATCCTCCTAATAAGGACTCTAGGACCATGGATAGATATGGTAAGCGGATGTTCTCTTCAGCGACCTTTGCTATGCGTTTGCTGAACTACCTATGTCACTTCACCAGACTCCAGAGGGATATCCTTAAGGAGCTAGGTGAAGTAGTACAGGATCCTACAGCTGCAGGGGCTCAAGAAAAAATTGCTTCGCAGCTAGGAACCCTTAATTCTATTGCTAACTCCTCCATGCGACTGATATCATATGCTGCTGATGGAGCGAGTAGGGCCGCAGGTACAGGTGTGGCTCTTAGACGCCAAGCCTGGATGCGGCTCTGTAATTTTGCAGATCCCTTTAAGGCATCCTTCACAAACTCTCCCTTTGATGGGTCAGCCTTGTTTGGCCCTCAAGTGAAGGAAACATTGACCAGGTGTGAGCAGGATGGCAAAGCTCTTTCTGCCGTAGGAGTCCGTTTTTCCACCCCTTCTAGACCTTACCCCAAAGGGCAGAAGGGTGGCAAGATGTGGTTCCGCAAATCCCAAGGAGTCACGCCGGATTCACGTGGTCAGTTTACCCCTAGAGGCAGAGGGGGTAACAACAGACGCCGCTCTAGAGGCAGAGGGGGTCCACAAAACCAGGGAAGCAGAGAGCCTCTCTCTGACAAGCCCTTTCAGCATCCCTGAGATGTTGCCCGGCTGTCCGTCCTTGGAGGCAGTCGGGGGGAGACTATCGCTGTACCCAGAAGCCTGGCGTTCCCTCACTCAAGACAGATGGGTACAGTCGATCATATCCGAGGGTTACAAAATTCCTTTCGAGGAAAGTCCTTTCTATCACTCAAATTCCCTTCCAGATGTACCACCCGGTCTAAGGGAAATTGCAGAGTTAGAAGTCTTAAAACTATGGCAAAAACGAGCCATTCAGCCAGTTTCAACAGATCATTCAGTGCCCGGAATCTACTCAAGGTTCTTTTTGGTCCCCAAAAAGACGGGAGACTGGAGACCAATATTGGATCTCAGCAGACTCAACAAGTCTGTGAGGAAGACAAGATTCCGAATGGTCACTCTTCAGTCAATTCTGCCCTTCTTACAGAAGGACAACTGGATGTGCTCAATAGATCTTCAGGATGCGTACTATCATATAAAAATTCACAGACGCTCCAGGAGATTTCTCCGCTTTCGGCTGGGGTCCAGTCATTTCCAGTTCAGAGCCCTGCCCTTTGGTCTCACTACAGCCCCAGAGTGTTCACCAAATGTATGGCAGTGGTCACGGCTCACCTGAGACGTCAAGGATTCCAGGTGTTTCCGTATCTCGACGACTGGCTCCTTTCAGCCACCACCAGGCATCAGCTTGTTCAAGCCAGGGATTACACAATAAATCTTTGTTCTCAATTGGGCATCTCGATCAACTCTGAAAAATCATCCTTATTGCCCTGCCAGTCTATTACTTTCATAGGCGCAAACTTAAACACTGTTCGGATGTCAGCTACCCTTACAGATCAAAGAATTTCAGACATTCAAAGTCACGTCAGGATCATTCTGGCCAACAAGAAGGTACAGGCCAGAATGGTTCTAAAGGTGTTAGGCCTCATGGCTGCGGCCATTACTCTTCTTCCCCTGGCTCGCTTCTACATGCGCCTTCTTCAATGGATGTTGTTCACTCAGTGGTCTTACCAACAACTTCCAATGCGTCACCAAATTCTAGTGACACAGATTTGCAAGAATCATCTTGCTTGGTGGATCACTTCTCCCCAGATTCACCAAGGCAGACACTTTGTACCCCCATCCCCCGTAGCCACTGTCACCACGGATGCCTCCCTGATTGGGTGGGGGGGGTCATTATCAGGGCAGGATGGTTCATGGGACGTGGCAACCTTTCGAATACCACCTGCACATAAATGTCCTAGAGATGAGAGCAGTGCTTTTAACGTTGCAAGCCCTCAACGACTTTCTTCCCGTAGGGACAATTGCAGTCAACACAGACAACATGTCTGTAGTTTGGTATATCAACAAACAGGGCGGAACCAAGTCCTACCCCTTGTGTCGAAGCTCAGACTTTGGCAATGGGCGATCTCCTCTCATCGGTTTCTGGTAGCAATGCACATCCCTGGGAAAACCAACATTTTAGCGGACAGATTGAGCAGAGCTATTCTCATGCCTCACGAGTGGTCTCTCAAGCAATCTATAGTGGAAGAGATTTTTCTGGAATGGGGTCGCCCATGTTGCGATCTTTTTGCTACTCCCCTAAACAGCAAATGCCCAGACTTCTTTTCTCTCTTCCCACTGCCAGGCCATCCCCCCAGAGACGCTCTGACCCAGGATTGGCCCCAGGGACTTCTTTATGCCTTTCCTCCTTTTCCTCTGATCCCTCAAGTTATCCAGAAAGCAACCGTTTTGAGAGCCAAATTGATTCTCATTGCTCCTTATTGGCCTCGACAAATTTGGTTTCCGTTCCTCCATCGTCACCTTTTGGTGCAGCCCTGGCATCTGGACCCAGTGCCAGATCTTCTGATTCACCAATCCGGTCAGCTGCACCGGTCTATCCCTTCTCTCAACCTCACAGCATGGTTGCTCCACTTCCTTCCTTAGCCAGGCTTCCTATGATCTCTAACCCTGTTAGAGACATCCTAGTAGCTTCCTTAAAATCCTCTACCAGGAGGATTTATACAAGCAAATGGAAACGTTTCTCTTATTGGGCTAAAGCCAAGAATATTGATCCCTTCACTGCTCCAGTTCAAGCAGTTTTGGATTTCTTAGCGGAGATTTTTCATGCGGGTTCCTCTTCTTCCACAGTTAGAGTTCAGTTGGCTGCTATCTCGAACTTTCATGTCGGGTTCGCAGATCACAACATTATGTCCCACAGGCTTTGTAGAGCCTTCTTGAAAGGAATTTTCCTCCTGAAGCCTCCAGTCAGGAGTCCTCCTCCTCAATGGGACCTGAATTTAGTGCTGGCATCCTTGATTCTTCCCCCCTTCGAGCCAGCTGTTTCTTGTTCCCTGAAATTTCTTTCATGGAAAACTTTATTCCTGGTAGCTATTACATCTGCTAGGAGGGTGTCTGAACTTCATGCATTATCTGTTCGCCCCCCCTATTTGGTCTTCCACAAAGACAGAGTATCATTGAGAACTAACCCGACCTTTTTGCCTAAGGTCGCCTCAAAGACTAATTTGAATCAAGCCATTGATCTCCCTATATTTTTTCCAAACTATTCAAACAGATCGGAACAAAAACTACATTATCTTGATGTCCACCGCCAACTCAGATATTATTTGAACAGGACTAAACAATTCAGGAAATCCGATCAACTCTTTGTTTCCTATGCTGATAACAAGAAAGGCCTTCCTGTCTCAAACGTGACCTTGTCTAGATGGCTTTCTTCTGTCATCTCTGAAATTTATCGGCTCAGGGGAAAACAGCTGTGCTCAAAACCTAAAGCACATTCAACCAGAAGCTTAGCTACTTCTACAGCCTTTCAAGCTAGACTTCCTTTAGACACTATTTGTGCAGCGGCCACTTGGGCCACTCCTCATACTTTTGTTTCCCATTACAAATTGGATTTGGCCTCCAGGGACAGAGCCAGTTTTGGCTCTACAGTCCTCAAGAGTCTGTTCCATTGAGCCACCCAGGATAGAGGTGCTAGGGACGCGGTCCCATCAAGCAAGAATGAAGGCGAGATTGACAACTTAACATTGAGAAGTTATGTACCTACCATAACGTTCCATGTTAGTTGTCTTCTCTCGCCTTCTTTCTTGCGACCCTCCCTCCTTCCCCCAGGCCTGGACAGACCTTTCTCTACAAAGAATGATAGTTCTGTAGACCATACAGAGCTGGTCCTTCTACCATTCTGCAGGTTTTTCTCTTCTTCTTTCTTCCTTTGGGAAGTTTTTATGCTAGGTGCTATTGCCCTTTTGTTATCAAACGAGATCTGGGTACTTTCCGCCTTGCATCATAGGATATGGGGCTGCCTCGAGCTGGTAAAAGTGACTCTCGAGCTTAGCAAGTGCCGAGTCGGAGCCGAGGATCGGCTCCGAACCCATCAAGCAAGAAAGAAGGCGAGAGAAGACAACTAACATGGAATGTTATGGTAGGTACATAACTTCTCATTTTCGAGTTTCAGATCCAAAGTCTTCAAAAAAGATAAGTACCCCATTGGAGATTCTTTTTCTTGGACCAATCGATGTCGGTAAAAGTTAACAATTGTCTTATCTGTGCAAAGCAAATACCTCATGGAGATTTTCATTCGTACTGCATCCCCTGTTTAGGCCCATACCACAACGTCCCTCACTGTCTGTTTTGTACCTTGTTCAACCCCTGAACTATTCGTCATCTGGCTATCTTTGCAGCCAATTACTTTCGTACTCTGTCTCAGTACTCCAAAATGGCTTCGTTAAGCCATCCGATTACCAATATTCCAAAAAAACATAAGGATAGAAGAGACAGACCGCATAGGTTCAAAACTGCCGATGAAGCTTCCGTTAAGCTAGTTGCCAGTCCGCCGGTACTCAGTGAGGCATTTTCGCAGCCCCTGATACCCGCTACTTCAGATTCGCAGGCCTCTACCGAGACCCATTCGTAGTCCGGTATGCCGCAAGATGCTTCTTCGATTATGGAACCTGCAGATGTCTCTACCTTGGATGGGTCCGGAGCTGCTGTGCAGGCACCGGCTTCTGAGGGTGTATTCAGGCCTACAGACTTGCATTTTAAACCAACTCCATTGTTTTCTTCCTGGCCTAAAACTCGCACCATGCCTAGAAAACTGACGACCAAACCGCAGGCTCAGGCCTATATGCCTAAAAGAAAATGCTTAGAATGGCTGAAGACCTTATTACCTTAATTAGGGGAAGCCAGCCTTCCCCCTGTAAGAGACCTAGAACTGATTTTCCTTCTGATCCTTCTGATCAGGAATCTGATATTTCTGCTCCTTCTGATTACCAGGATTTGCCCTTATCCACATATGAGGATTCTGATGCAGAAGATTCCATTCTGTCTGCTTCCCCTCCAGAAGATTTTTCTTTCGGTGAAACCTTGCACACTCTTAGGGAGCATTTCCGCTGGGAAAACCAGGATTACTCCGACTCCAAAAAGAGACTTAGGGAATTCTTACTCCTACCTCAACACAGGCCTTTAGCTATCCCTCCTGTTCTGGACATTGTAGATGATGCTTTCTTGGAATCTAGCCTTTTCCCAGACATTTTACCTCCAGCTCCCAGAAAGCCTGACAGGAATTAGAGTACCTGTCTCTCACAAGTTCCTCTTCAAGAATCCTTCTGCAGATCCAGAGACCATTTCCCAAGGACCAAAAGGCATTAAGGCAACTACTGCCAACAGTCCTACCCCTTCTGAGAAAGATTCTAGTGCCTTAGACAGATGGGGTAAGAAGGTATACACTTCTGCTACTTTGGCCATTAGTGCTTTAAATTGCCAGTTTCATATGTTAAAGTATCAGCAGCATGTTGTGGGGCTGCTTAAACAGAAAATGACATTGATTCCTGACTGTACTGAACACAAAGAATTACAGGATTTATTGCATTCTGCAGAACAAGTTGGTAAACATACTTTGCAATGTGGTTTTGACGCTTTAGAAGCATCTTGCAGGGCTGCTGTCACTAGGTTTGTACTTAGAGGGCATGCTTGGGTTAACGAACAAAACTTGCCAGATCATGTAAAAGCTAAATTACTGGATGCTCCCTTACACCAGGACCGCCTCTTTGGCAACAAAGTAGAAGTCGTCCTCAAAAGGATGGAGGAAAAAGCTAAATCTATGCAAACTGTTAAAGATTTCTTACATGTACAGCCTCCCAGATTCAGTAGGCATTGGCCTTCAAAGAACTGGTCCTTTCCAGTCCCTTCTAGGTCTTTTCAGTCCAAACCCAGGAACAGCAGACCACCTAGGCTACAGTTTCAGGCTACGTACAGACCTAAGCAGTGGGGGGCTCGTACTTCCAAAGCAGGGAATAGTAAGCCACCCCCTTATGAAAAAATGGCACTATGACCTAACCTTAACCCTTCCAAGCCCTGCTCTTCTATCTGCTCCCTTAGGAGGAAAGCTTTCCCTGCATGCAAAAAACTGGGAATTCATTACCCAGGACGAATGGGTTTTGAACATAGTTTCTCAAGGATACAGATTCCACTTCCACACCCTACCAACCCCAAATGGTTGGCCAGACCTACCCCCATATCAATGGGCAGAGGCCCAACAGCAGCTTCTTTCTCTTCTCAATATCAGGGCTATTCAGCCTGTCCCAGCAGAACAAAGGGGACAAAGTTTTTATTCAAGACTTTTTCTGGTGCCCAGAAAACACAACTCCTGGTATCCTGTCCTGGACCTCTCTATTTTCAACACCTTTCTGGTAGTTCCAAAATTCAAAATGCTAACGCTGCAACAGCTTCTGCCCATGCTAGCCAGGGATGCCTGCTTGGCAACCCTAGACTTAAAGGAAGCTTACCTGCACATCCCAATAAGGGAATCTTGCAGGAAATACCTACGCTTCAGGTCTGACTCCATGTACTATCAGTTCTCTGCACTTCCCTTTGGCTTATCTACTGCGCCCAGGGTATTCACAAAGTATCTAGCTTCAGCCATTGCATTTTGCAGGCAGAGAAATATTCAGATTTACCCATACTTGGACGATTGTCTGATTCAGGCAGAAAGCCAGGACTTGCTATTACAACACCTGGCATTTGTAAAGAAACTTCTAACCTCACTGGGGTACACCATCAATGAAAAGAAATCTCACCTAGTACCCTGCCAACAGATTGTATTCTTGGGAGCAAGCTTGAACACAACTTCCCAGATGGCATTCCTCACTGCAGAGAAAAAAGTTTATTTGACAACCTACTTCAAACTATTGGCCACAAAACCCCAGCTATCTGCAAGGAAAATCCTGCAAGCCCTGGGCTTCATGGTCTCTTGCATTTTACTAATTCCATATGCGAGACTGCATATGAGGAAACTCCAGTGGTATCTAAAAAGCCTGTGGTGTCAACATTCTCAGGAACTGGAAACAATTATTTATTTTTTATTTATTTATTTTATTTTATTTTATTTTACATTTGTTAACCGGGAGAGTCCGACTGGATACATGTCCATTTTCAGCGGAGGCCCGGGGAGAAAAGCTCCAGGTACATAACAGACATATGAACATTGTTAATGCAAAAAAGGAAGATAGTTGAGTTCTAAATACAATATCATTCCTTGTATCAAGACAGAGTTCCTCTGGTGGGCAGATGCCTGCTACCACAACAAGGGACTCCCTTTTATTCTACCCCCTGCTGCCCAAACCCTAACAACAGATGCATCAGACTATGCATGGGTGGGCTCACATGGCAGGGAAAATGGACCCCGAGACAGATGCACCTGCATCTCAATCAAAAAGAAATGTTAGCTGTACAGAATGCTCTGACAGCTTTCAAAGACCGTATTCTTCCAGGACAACTATTGGTAAAGACAGACAAACACCACAGTTATGTGGTAAATAAACAAGCAGGGGGGAACCCACTCGTATCCTCTCTGCAGACTAGCCATGGCTCTGTGGAACACAGCCTTGAGCTACCAAGTACACCTGCAAGCTCAATTCCTGCCAGGCAAACTAAATTCACTGGCAGACGACTTACAGAAATCTTATGGACCCACACAAATGGAAACTGGAACCCAAAATATTCAACCTCTTGAGGAACAAATGGGGGACTCGAGGTAGACCTGTTTGCCTCCCCTCAGAACTACCAATTGCACAAATTCTGCACAAGAACTCACCACAGCTAAGCTTGGAAAGGGGATGCCCTGTCCTTTACCTGGGAAAGCCTCTCAGTTTATGCCTTTCCCCCTCTGCCTCTCCTCTCGAAGGTTCTACTAAAGATCAAACAGGACAAGCCAAGGACAATAGTGATTGTCCCAGACTGGCCAAATCAGCACTGGTACCACCTCTTGTGCAGTATGACACTGCTACAACTATGGCATCTGTCTCAGACCCCTTCCCTGCTGTCCCAGCAGGAGGGCAGGATCCTGCACCCTCAGCTTCTAACCCTGAACCTTGCAGCCTGACTCATCCCTTGAGCTCTCCCTTAGCATCCCTCAGTTAGCAGGTACTGGATGTCGTTCTGGCGGCAAGGAGGCCTAGTACTAGAAAATCCTATGCTGAAAAGTAGAAAAGGATACTGCTCCTGGAGCCTGGCTCAGGGGATGGGCATAACGGTGCCCAGCTTACCTCATATTCTACAGTACTTAACAGAAATGCTCCACAGGGGCCTGTCCTTCTTGTCAATTAAAATTCATGCCTCTGCCATCTCAGCACATTGTAATACTGAGCCACCCCTCTTTTCTCACCCCTTGCTAAAGCAATTCCTTAGAGGAACAAAAATGTAAGACCCCTCAGGAGAGCTCCCACTCCAGCCTGGGACTTCCCCCCTTTGAACCAGCTGCTACAGCAGAGTTGAAATTCCTTTCTTGGAAAACAGCCTTCCTTCTAGCCATCACTTCAGCAAGAAGAGTGTCTGAATTACAGGCCCTCATGGTAGTGGAATCCTTCATTGTCTTCCATGCAGACAGGGTTCCCTCGGGACTAATCCTTCGTTTATGCCCAAGGTGGTGTCTTCTGTGGCCCTAAATCAGTCCATTCATTTGCCTACTTTTTTCCCTAATCCACAAAACAAAGGGGAACAAATACTGCATTCTGTGGACGTGCACAGACAACTTGGATTCTATTTGGACAGGACTAAGCCTATCAGAAAATCTGAGCAGCTGCTAGTTAGCTTTGCTGCAGGTGCAGAGGGGAAGGCCATTTCAAAAGGGGAAGCCCATTGCATTCATTTCTGCTACAAGCACCATGGAAAACCTACCCCACAGGGGATAAGATCACATTCCACCAGGGCTGCATCTACCTCTGTGGCATTTCTCAGAGGGGTCCCTACCAGGGACATCCTTGAAGCTGCCATCTGGAGCTCTGTACATACCTTCACCAAGCATTACCACTTGCCTATCTTTTTTAAATCCAGAGCTGGATTTGTCACTGCAGTCTTGCAGGGATTAATAGCTGGCCTTACTGCTCTGTAACTTCCTCCTCCCTTCCTTAGCTTTGGGAATCAACCCAAATGTGATGACTGCAACAGTGAAACACGAAGAACATAGTACAGTTGTGTACACTTACCATAAATGTAGATGTTCGAGTGTATTCACTGTTGCAGTCCTGGTTACCCTCCCTCCAGCCCCCTGAATTTTCTGGACTCTACCTCTTCTTTTGGTTGGTATATTTATTTTTTCTTGTGTATTTACTTTCTAATGGGGGTTTACCATACCATTTAATTGCTTCCTGTTGTGGGGGTACCTGACATCTGGGGCAAGAAAAACTAATGTAATGGCATTGACTGCATGTTTTATACCCCCTGACGACCTGACGTCATGGAAGAGGAGACCGTATCCGATGCAGTAATCCGAAGACTGGTATTCAGGCTGGCTGAGGGCTACCTGCAGGCAGATAACCCAGATGTGATGACTGCAACAGTGAATACACTCTAACATCTACATTTATGGTAAGTGTACACAACTGTACTTCAGCATGCATTTTCTGAAGGATATAAAGTATGAAATATATAAGTATGAAACTTTATGACCCGCAGCAGTGCTAGCCACGTAGCAGTGTCAACCTTGGCTGTAGATGATTGATACTGTTGAAGTGACATCCTGTCCCAGTGTTCAAAAATGGGCAAAAGGGGTTGTGGGTGGATGAAATGATAAAGTATGAAACTCAAATGTGTGCGATTATTTAGTGACTTCAGACTTGATTTGCCAGGAATTCACAAATTTTATGAGGAGCAGACCAAAAATATGAGGCAAAAATCTGTCATTTGAGAGGTATGCTTGGAGACATACCTAATGTAATGATTTTAGACACTTCTGGTAAATAGAGTAGTGCCTGAGATGAATACCATTAAAACAAATAACAGGTAAATGTTAATTTAGTTTTGTACTGTATTATTTATTTGTGGAAATCAGAAGTCTAAGCAGATTTCAAAGACACTAAAAGGGACTGGCTACCTGTGTTGAAAATGACTGTTATGTTATTCATATAATAGTTTGGTGTTTTTGATTTGAGGTTATATTGCATAAGCTAGTGTCCAGTTTCTAAAAGTTGTCCCCAGATTTCCTCACATTTGGACTGATTTAATAAACATTCACAAATCTTTAAGTTTTCCTGGACAGGCATTAAGTCAGTTCACAGGAGTATGTCTTTTTTTTTTCTTTTTGACAGTACTCTGAGGTTGGTTTCACTGGTTATGTAATACACTTTTTCCTGACTCTCAGAATTTATTGTGTTATGTCAACGGTCTAGTTTCTTGTGAGATAATAGTTGTTAATTTTGTTTTTGTTTTTCATTTCATCATTTCGGACTGCAGCTGTTTTTCTACTACAGTGCCTTTTTTATACTTCTGATGTTAACTACAGTTGCACATCTCTCAAATTTCATAGTGCAAGAATTCTAGACAAAGCCAAAAATAATGGGGGGACAAATGCCTAAAACACGGGAAAGATTTTGTATATTGCTCTTATAAATTTAGAAAGTTATTAGAATAACAGGTTTTACTTGTATTATGTATTTTCTGAAGGTTATGAAGTTTAAAACTCTAATGTCTGCCATTGTTAAATCATTTAATTCCTCGGTGGTTTGCTAGAAACGTCAAATTTTGAGGAACAGACCAGTAGTTTTTGACAAAAATGTTGACGTTTTCTGAAAATCTGGACAGTTGAGTGATGTGCTGGCTTGCATTGTTTGGGCCATGTGTATGTCATCTATGTCTCTAGTGATAATTAAAAGATCACTCTACGTTTTCCATCTACCAGGTTACCGGTATTGTTATAAGTGTAGATTACACATTCTCTTAAGTGATAATAAAGTTGTTTGACATGTCTTTTAAGATTGTAAACAAAATTTATTCTCTCCTTGTTTTGTTATTAGGAAGGTAAAAAAAGCTGAAGACTACTTTTTGGGTTGACGTTATAGTAATAAGAGCTGAAATGAAGTTACTGGAAAACTCGCGATTTGAAGCAATAAATTCACAACTGACTACCGAGATGGGGGATGCTTATATCATTGGCAGGTGAGTCTAAACTGGGACTGCATTTATCTTATTTTTATTTTGCAATTTTTGTTTAACTGGGGTAGAAAGCTGATCCAGTTCAGGTTTAGCACAGGTGGATAAACAATCAGTAGAGGCAGCAGAGTTGGATCATGGTCAAATGGGGCCCTAGGCAGAATAATGGATCAGCCCCTCTCCTCCAGCCATTCCAGTGTCCCATCACTTGGCTATTTCTCCGTGGTTACCATAAACACTGCTCAAACCTATCTGTGCATACCATTTTCTTTTTTACGTCTAGAGTGATTACAGGTATTTGGAATTAATTTAAAACTTTTATTTCAAATTTTAAAGCACAAACACTGATAGCGTTTTGATAAACAAATAATACAGTCTCAGAATAAAGATAGACTTAGCATGAACAGTAAACAACTTTACATTTCAGTATTTCATCTACAAATTCAATATCTGCTGCCCTTGAAGAATGAATTGCTTATGTTACAGTAAAAAAAGTAGTTAAGCTGGTAATAGTGCAGCAGGGAATGACTGGCAAGCCAGCAACATGACATAGTAACAAGGCATCTCCAAAGGAGGACACACTCAGGAGTGCAGTACATCTGTTCCCTCTTAAAGTGCACCACAGTATCATCAATCCATCTACATGGTGTGGGAGTAAAACCCACAACCTTCTGCACCAAAGGCAAGTATGCTACCTGTTGTTCTACTAGCACAAACACTGACTGTCATTTGCTAAACAAAACAGTCGCACATTAAAAACAGCATGAGGATTAGTAAACTTCTCTTCCCATCAAACTCGCAATTCATTTAAAGTGCACTGAAGCTCACATTTCCTTGAAAATGCACTGAAACTCACAATTCCTTGAAAAGGCACTGTGACTCACACTTGTCTTCAGCAGTCTGGTAGTTGGTGTAGAGGATTCAAGCTGTTCTCTTCTAAAACTAAGATACAGAGATTGAGCCTGAATAAGTTAATTGATCAACCCTCCCCCCTTAACTAAGGGATGCGTGTGCTAGCACACACACATACAGGCACACACATAAATGAGCGCACACACACACACACACACACACACACACACACACACACACACACACACACACACACACACACTTTTTGGAATGGCTACTGCAAGTTTAAACTCTGCGAGCCCCTGTCTCACACAGCAGGAAGTGCAGAATGTGTTTACATTACATTGGCGTTGGTATGCAGTGTATTAAAGATGCATGCATGGATGCAGAGTGCACGTGTATCTTTTTAAATAAGCCAATGCCATGATGTTTAAGAAGAACTTTTTAAATTTTCTTTTCTTTTTTTTTTAATTAATTGAAGAGTAAATGCGAAACCACCCTGGCCAGCGCTACCCCCCCCCCGCCACAGGTCGTAGGTAACTGCCTAACTCGTCTAGTGATGGAAATGACTGTGAGTGGCAGTGATGTTTTAAGCATACACAGATAGTAAAATAACATTTTTTCTATTTGTACTACATACCATGCAGTGACATGAATCGTAGAGTGAAAATTTAAAAAGAGGGAAAGCACAGCATGCACTCAGAGTTTGGAGGATGGTAATATGTAAAACAGTTTATAGGATTTGCTAGTAATTTGGTGGAATGACGTCACATAAGAGAGGTAGATGAAATCAGGGAGTTAAGTGAGCCAGGAAAAGATAGAGAAGCTAATGTAGGATGTCAGATGTGATTGTGCAGAATTTGAAAAGAGAGAGTAGATAAATGGAGAGTAGGAGCATATAGGTAGGTAGAGCATTTGGAAGAGGAATTATAAGGAGATCAATTATATTTGATTAAGCCATGTATTTTGACTGAAGTTAGTCAATGCAACCTAGATCAGGAAATTAACATATAGGTGATGCTGATATTGAGAAAGCATTTATATTGGGATTGCAAAAGTAGAGGCCGCAGCAGACATGAGTCTGATTTTTGCAAGCTTGTGACACAGAAGAATATGTAATTTGTGGATAGACAAGCCTACCAAGAGAAACTGTCTCTCAGAACTTTGTAGATTGAACAAATTAGTATTTTTTTTTTTTTGCAATTGCTGTCACTGAGGGTGGGTATTGACACTTAAGTTTTTTTTTTACTGTTATTTCGGGTCTAAGCCGTGGCATGGAGGGATAATGCCTGACCTCAGCCTAAGTCACCCAAGTTCAGTTAGCGGCTCAGATACCTGATGGAGCAGGCGGGTAGGATGGACATGCCAGTCCTACAGAGTTAGAGCTGATGGTCATGGCCATCTTGCCTCATTGTTGTAATTACACAGCATTTGCTGGAGGAGTGGAAACTTGTCAGGATATGGAAATTATGTAGATAAGACATGGATGTGATTGCCCAGGGCAGTCATGGCAGCCCTTGTTTATGCTTGTGTAGGAGCCTGCATGCATGGGCAGAAGGGCATAGACAGCCCTTGTGGTGCCAGACCTACCTCATTGCCAGGAAAGAGGTTTGGGCTTAACAAAAATGCCCTTATAACCAGAATGTTAGCAAGGCAGAAGTACCCTTGATGTCTACCAGTATAATGGCCCCACAGAATGTGTCTCTCACACCAGTGGACATGGTGACTCCCCATTACTGGGAAACAAATAGGATTCCTAGAAGATTGCTAGGCTAACAACTCAAAAGCCCTTACAAGCCTAGCCATTATTACCCGATTTTCAATCACTTAATGATACATGATGGCTTAGGTTTGTGCATATGCCTGTGAACATTTTACAAACTGCCTCTGTCCATAAGGGGCATGAGCACCACCACAGGAGTGAATTTATGATTCCCTATTTATTTATTTTATTTATTATTTTTATTTATTTTACATTTGTTTGCCAGGTTAATCTTACTGAGCCAATGGCCCCTTTTCATCAGAGACTTGGGGGGGAGCCCCCAAAAAGGAAAAAGAGGCTATCAGAATGAGCGATTTTTATATCTATATATATATATATATATATATCTATATCTATATCTATATATATATATATATATATATATATATATATATATTTATATGGATTCACTTCATAATCTCGAAATACTGAAATATCGAATTTCAGTATCTCGAGACCATGAAACCGAATCCACAAAACACACCGAAACAACAAAACCCCAAACCCAAAACTGCGAAATACAAAACACCGAACAAATTGCGCACACTACACCATACATACACCACAACACCCACATCACAACATAAACAAACAAAACTACACACATACGCAACTCATACACACATTGCCCCTACTTATATATACTAACTCCGGGATCACACAAACAGGAAAAAAAAAGCAAACTCACACACACATTCTCCAGTCCCTCACACACACATCAAACATATCAGCACACTCACATACACTCTAACTCCCACTCAAAACTCTTACAAAACACTCACTTATCTGGCATAACACCTAGATCTACACACGGCACCACACACCATCAACACACAATCCCGGACATTACATAGCGTAAGGCCATAACCGCGAATTTGAGATATTCGAATTCGCGATTATGAACTTTCGCTATTGTAAACATTCGGCTTTATAGTCTCAAGATACTGAAATTCGACATTTCAGTATTTCGAGATTATAAAGTGCTCCTATATATATATATATATATATATATATATATATATATATATATATGTGTGTGTATGTGAATATATATATATATGTATATATATATCTAGACAGAATAAAAATAAATGGAATACGAGCAGACGGACAATAGCGGTACGACTGCTGAATCCTACACAAATGCACTTTATAAGCACTTACACGAGTGCATGGGTCGTGCAATCCCTAACAGAACCAAGATGCTGTCTTCTAAAAAAATGAAGCCAATCTGGTGGTCCCCTGCCATAAAAAAACTACATTAGAAGAAAGAAACTGTTTCAAAAAAGAGTAAAATCTCATGATTGGAGGAACTCCCTGGTCAGCCTCTGTAAAAAGCTGAGATCTCTCATAAAATCCTTCAAAGCTAGTTATGAAAGCAAAATCGCCACTGATTCTAAAGACAACCATGAAGCATTCTATAACTATGTCAAGAATCTTAATTGCAACACTCAGATCTGCTCTGAGTTACAGCACAATGGCACTAAATGTACAGAACCAACTAATATTGCCAACATCCTGGCAGATAGGTTCCATGCTAACTTTACCCCCCTCTCACCCCCTAAAGGGCCCATCTCTATACCAGAAGAATGCAAAGTTCCTGTAATTACAGCTGCACAGGTAAAAAACACACTCTCCAAAGCCAAGAACACAGCATCCATGGGACCTGACAACATCCCAGGCTGCGTTTTACATGAACTACAGAAGGAACTGGCACCCCACCTAAGTACCATGTTCAATCATAGCCTCACCTCAGGCTTTGTGCCCACTGAATGGCACACAGCAATGGTTATCCCACTGCACAAAGGGGGAGCCACCACGGACCCCAGGAACTACTGCCCCATTAGCCTGACTATCCTGATCTGCAAGGATATGGAACGTATCATCGTGCAACTTATAAACAGTGACATTGGTAATCTCCAAACTCTGGACTCCACCCAGTTCAGGTTTGTAAAAGGCAGATCATGTCTCCTAAACCCGATAGACTTCTTTGAAGCGGTCATCGAAGCCGTAGGTGAGGGTAAGGTGGTTCACACAGCCTATCTAGATCTTGCCAAGGCTTTCGACACCATTCCCCACTCTGGAATTATAGATAAACTCACTAAACTAGGTATAAATCCCTATGTCACAAGATGGGTTGCCAACTGGCTCACTGACAGAACCCACACTGTGAAAGTAGCAGACTCCAAATCCAACTTCAGACCAGTGACAAGTGGAGTACCACAGGGTTCAGTCCTGGGTCCTCTCCTGTTTGATATCTACTTCTCAGAAGTATCTATTTCTCAGAAGTACAGGTTAACACAGAAGGTCTTTGGCTAATGAAGTTCGCAGATGACTGCAAACTAGGAGCCATAATCGAAACTCCAAATGATGTAGACATCCTGCAAAATTGCCTCACTGAGACAGATGCCTGGTGTCAAAGTCATGGCTTCAAGCTCAGTGCCAAAAAGTGCATTGTCTTCCCTTTTGTTAAAAACTCTGCACCCATGAACTACTACATAGGCGGTAGTCTACTTAACACCGAAAGTGTGATAAAAGACCTTGGAACACAAGTGGACAGTAATCTTTCCTTTGATAATCACATTGCCACAGTAGTCCAGAAATCCTTCTACATGGCACACCTCATCACAAACTGCTTCTCATCCAGGAAAAAGAGGTCATTGTTCCCTTCTACTCATCACTCATTAGACCTATATATAGAGTACAACACCCCTTTTGGTATGTACCTCACAAGACATCTACAACAACTGGAAAGGCCGCAGAAATACCTCACAAAGAGGATTACCGGCCTCAAACAGATGCCCTACGCAGACCGTCTCAAAAAACTCCAGCTTTACTCCATCGCATATTGCCTACTCAGAGGTGATCTCTGCCTAGCATACAAAGCTATGCCAATCCCGGAGCTGTTGGACATGCTTTACTTAAAGAAATCCCAATCCCTCCAAGCTACACGCTCTAGGGACCTAAACCTTGTCAAAACAATAAACAGAACATACTGGAGGGATAAATTCATGTCCCAAAGACTTCCCATACTCTGGAACAAACTACCTATCTATATCAAACAAAGCTCCTCATTAGCACTCTTCAAGAAAAATCTTGATGATTGGATGGGCGATAGGAAATTTACCCCGGGGATCATTTCTGCGGCTCTGCTCGACAGGGGCACAGGAAAATAATTTTCTTGGGTGGCGAAAGCCAGGGTACCTTTTTGGCTAGACTTATATAGGCCGTAGGGCCAATAGCATAGTACCTACCTATGAACATGTTAGTAAAAAATACATTATGTAAAAAGTTGTAGTTAAGCAAAAAACAGGTATGCCTGTATGCAGTAAGATCTTGTACAATTAATAAAATCAACCATGTTCTATATACAAATCAGTATTCATAGATACAAGAAGCTTGCTTGGACAGAGTAAAGATAAGTTGTATAGCAGGACAGAGCGATATGGAGATAGAATTATCCAGGGGTGATACAGGAACAGAACAAGTTGTTGGTTAAATGTTCTTTAAGAAGGAGTTTGAATTTAGAAGTGGAGGGGGTATTAATTATGAGTTGAGGAGTGTGGTTCCACATTTTTGCTATTTGACATGAAAATAAGCATTCACCAAAAGAGTTATTGGCTTTCCTAACTTGTAATAGCAATTTATTAGAGGAGTGGAGGGAGCGAGTAGTGTTGTAAGGATGTACTAGGTGTGTTAGAGTAGGACAGGCGTTAGGTTAGTATTGGATGCTGTGGTCAGTAGTTAGATGGTTGAGTGTTAGTAAATTTAGAAGGTCAAGCCAGTGTACGTGTTTCAGAGCAGTACAGTGGTGGATTCTATTGTGTAGGCCAGCAGCAAAATGAGCGATTTTGTGGTACCATGTTTCAAGTTTAGACAGGTCAATCTTTCTGAGATTTGGGAAAATGGGTGAGGTGTATAGTAGTGTGGAGAGGAGGTGTGTTCTGGCAATTTCTTGTCTAGCTGATGGAGTGAGGAATGTTCTAAACCTATATAGACGTCCGAGTTTAATATGTACTTTTTTAATGGTGAGGGCGCTGTGTTTGTCATATTTCAGGCTGCAGTCTATTGTGATACCAAGTAACTTTGTGCCATCTACTGGTTCTATTATAGTGCCATTGGATGAGAGTATGTTCATAGGTTCATAGGTGTGTACTAGGCTAATGGCCCTGGGGCCTTTACAAGCCTAGCCATAGGATTACCCTGGCACAGTGCCATCCAACCTTAGTTCCCAGTCCCTCTGTCAAGTAGAGCCACTGGTGTTATCCCCGGGTTGAATTTTCTTTTTCCCATCCACTCATCAAGATTTCTCTTGAAGAGGGTCGGCGAGGTGCTCTGCTTGACATGTATGGGAAGTTTGTTCCATAGCATGGGCAGCCTCTGGGTTATGAACCTGTCCCTCCAGCATGTTCTATTAATTGTGGTAATGAAGTTGAGGTCTCTGGAGCGTGTGATGTGGAGGGATTGGGATTTCTTTAGATGTAGCATTTCTGACAGAGCTGGGTCAGACATGGCTTTGTTAAGTCAAGCAGAGATCGCCTCTAAGTAGGTGATACGTGACAGAGAATAGTTGGAGTTTTTTGAGTCTGTCCATATAGGACAAGTGTTTAAGGCCTAGGATCCTGCTTGTGAGGTACTTTTGCAGCCTCTCCAGTTGTTGAATTGATGAAAGGGGGCTTGGGGGGTTGTTATTTTAAAATATAAGCTTAGTCTTATTTGGGTTTAGTATGAGTTGTCTTTTTTTTTAGGAAAGGTTCTATTTCTGTGAAAGCAGATTGAGTCTTGGATAGGAGGTCTGGTAGGCTGTGCAGATGACAATGGAATCATTTACATATTGTGTAATTGTGACATGGGGAGAGGTGGAGCTAAGGCTGTTTGTAAAGATAGAGAACAGTAGGGGGCAAGAATAAAGTCTTGCGGGACTCCTGTAGTGATGGGTAGAAGTGTGGAGATGTCATTGTTCCATATCACTGATTTTTGTCAGTCAGTTAAATAGCTGTGGAACTAGGTAATGGAAGCTAGAGAGAGATGAATAGATTGATGTGCTACAGTATCAAATGCTTTTGACATATCTAATAAGATGGAAGAGATGTGTTGGTTACTATTTCTATGGTGATTGATCGTTGATTGTGTTAGTGAAACTTAAGAGTTGGTGGTGCTATGTAGGTCTGAAACCGTGTTGGGAGTTGGAGAGGAGGTTGTTTTGTATGAGGGAGGACAGTAGTTGAGAGTGTATGCATTTGTCTAGTATTTTGCTAAGAGGGGTGAGTATGGCAATGGGTCTGTAGCTGGATAACTCGGTGGCTTGACCACCTTTGTGTAGGGGTATTATATGGGACATTTTCCAGAGTTTTGGTACATAATGTAAAATGATTGAATGATTTATTAGTATGGAGATAGGGTAGGAGACAGAATCTGATGCTAGTCAAAGAAGTTCACTTGGGAGTTGAGCTACAGCTAGTTTAGTGGGTTTTAGTTGGAGGAGAAGTTTTCTGATATAAGAAGTTGGGATAGGCTGAAATGAGAAGGCTATGTGTAGCTGGGCAGCCATTGAGGGGATGATAGGAGGGTCTTTGTTGTAATTGTTAACTAAGGCCAGAACAGAGTTGATGAAATATGTGTTGAATGGGCTGCTGTGCTTATGTTGGGGTTTAAATTGCTAGGGGATGGGGTTAGTGGTTTGTCTAGGATTTAAGAGTTGTTTAATGGATAGCCAGATTTTTTGTGGATTGTTTTTCTTTTTGTTGTAGTGTGGTGTAGTATGATTTTTTCAGATCTAATCTGTTTTTTGGCTAGGTTGCGCAGTTGACAGCATTTGTGGAGGGAGGCTTCATTTTTGCAGGTTTGATATGTGTGCCAAGCTTTAGCTCTTTGTTTCATAGTGTTTATGCTGTCTTTTGTTAGCCATGGTGTTGGTGTGGACTTGCAGCATCTTCTATGAATAGGAGCAAGGGTGTCTAGGATGTTTAGGAAGGAGTGATTGAAGTGTGCAACAGCCTCATCCAAGAAAAGTTGTTTCAAAGGGGACTAGTTGTGATGTTGCAGGAGGTTGTTGAATGTATCTGTGGAAAATGTTTTTTTGGGCAGATATTTTTATAGATAGTGTTTTTGGGTAAGTTAGTTTTGTGCCTGTTAAGATAGATGGGGTGTGGTCACTTAGGGAGTCAGGAAGGCCACCAGAATGGGAACATAGTTGTGGACGATTGGAGAGTATCCAGTGTAGTATTGAGCGTTTGTTGCTGTGGTTGTCGATTTGAGTTGGAGTGGAAATGAGTTGAGTGAAACCAAAAAGGTTGACATGATTGGTGGGGTTAATGGAGGTGCAGGTACCCCATTCTAAATTAAAGTCGCCTAGTATGACTGTTTCATGATTTAAGTTAGAGGATGCCCAACTAAGTAGGTTTTCTATTAATTTAATATTGTTGCCAGGGGGAAGATATACTGCTATGATTATGATTATGCCAACATCCTGGCAGACAGGTTCAGTGCAAACTTCACCCCCCTCCCCCCCCAAAAGGGCCCATAACTATACCAGAAGAATGTAGTGCCCCTGAAATCACAGACACTCAGGTTAAAACAGCCCTCTCCAAAGCCAAAAACACAGCATCAATGGGACCGGATGGTGTCCCAGGCTGCTTTCTGCACGCGCTCAAAAATTAACTTAACACCTCACCTAAACACACTGTTTAAATTCAGCCTCTCCATAGGCTACATGCCCACAGAGTGGCACACAGCAACGGTTATTCTGCTCCACAAAGGTGGAGCCACAACGGAACCCGGGAACTATCGCCCTATAAGCCTGACTAGCTTGGTCTGCAAAGCTGTGGAGTGCATCATCATGGATCTCATTAACAGAGACATTGGGAAACTCCAAACACTGGACCCTACCCAGTTCGGCTTTAAGGGCAGATCATGCCTCCTAAACGTGGTGGACTTCTTTGAGACCATTACCAAGGCTATAGACGAGGGAAAGGTGGTCCACACAGCCAACCTAGACCTCAAAAGGCCTTCAACACCATTCCCACCTCAGGTATTATAGACAAGCTCAACAGCCTGAACATAAACCCCTACGTCATGAGATGGGTTGCCAACTGGCTCACTGACAGAACCCACATGGTAAGAGTTGCGGGAGCTAGGTCTGACTCTAAACCGGTTATAAGTGGCGTTCCCCAGGGCTCAGTCCTAGGACCCCTCCTGTTTGGCATATACTTCTCAGAGGTACAGGCAAGCACAGGAGGACTATGGCTGGCCAAGTTCGCAGATGACTGCAAACTAGGGGCTATAATTAACTCTCCGGCTGACACAGTGATCCTTCAAAAGGGTCTCACTGAGACAGATACCTGGTGTCAAAACCATGGCCTCAAGCTAAATGCCAAAAAGTGCATAGTCATCTCCTTTGGAAAAAACAAAGCACCCACAAACTACCACATAGGTGGTAGCCCTCTAAATACGGAAGATGGAATAAGGGATCTGGGGACCCAAGTAGATAGTAACCTCTCCTTTGATAATCACATTACCAAAGTGGTTAGAAAATCCTTCTATGTGGCCCACCTAATCACAAAAGAGTTTGCATCCAGATTGAAAGAGTTCATTGGGCCCCTCTATGCATCACTCATCAGATCCATCATAGAGTACAGTGCCCCATTTGGGATGTACCTTACAGGACACCTGCAACAACTGGAAAGACCGCAGAAGTACCTCACCAAGAGGATCACTGGCCTCAAGCAGATGCCCTATGCAGCTCGACTGAAGAAACTCCAGCTGCACTCAGTTGCATACTACCTACTCAGAGGTGATCTCTGCCTGACATACAAGGCCATGTCCAACCCAGAATTGATGGACATGTTCCACCTGAAGAAAACCATATCCTCTTGAGCCACACGCTCCAGGGATCTAAACCTCTCCACGTCAATAAATAGGATGTGCTGGAGGGATAGATTCCTGTCCCAGAGACTTCCCATGCTCTGGAACAAGATTCCAATCTACATTAGGCAGAGCTCCTCACTAACCCTCTTCAAGAGAAACCTTGACGAGTGGATGGGAAACAGAAAGTTTACCCCAAGGATCACTTCAATGGCTGTGCTGGACAGAGGCACAGGAAACTAATCTAAGGGGGTGGCGAAAGCCAACACATTCCAGCTAGGCTTATAAATGCCTTCGGGCAGATAGCCTAGTACCTACCTGTGAACCTATGATGGCCTTATTCAGGTTAAGTTTATGAATGAGATGAGTATTTCCAGTTCAGAAAGTTGGGGTGAGTTAATGGGAAGATGTATGTTTAGATAGTTTTTATATACGAGTGCCACGCCACCTTCACATTTGTTGTTCCTGTCAACTCTTAAGGATGTTACATCCTTGCGGTAGAAATTCTGTGCTTTTGTCATTGTTCTTAAGACAGGTTTCAGTAATTGTGACAATGCTAAGGGAGTAAAGTGAAAGGGTAGCTTAAAAGTCAGATGATTTGTTAAGAATACTTGTGATACTGATATTTAGAAAGAACAGACCAGATTTAGTTTGAGTTATGGGGGGTGTTGTAAAAAATGCTTAGTTATGGGTGGGGTGTTAAGGTAAAAAATGATTAAACAAACAGTCTCTTGGCAGTTCAAAGTATACACTCTTATTAAAAATAGAAATACACACGTGTGGGAGACAGTACTCAGAAAGTCATGTCTCTACGAACAAAGAAGAGCAGAACATTTTATAGAAAATCTTATTATGATAATACATTTTGTCTTTGAAACTGTTGATAACATCCAATAGAAATAGAACAGGAAGGTACATTTCATACATCAGACCACTACTCTATATCCAATAGAAAAATGCCAAGCTGGAAGAAATTACACTTCATACTTGTCTGTATTTTGTCTTAATAAGGACTGATTTTCCATTCTGCTACATGCCTGCAAGGAGACCAGGGCCTCAGGTTAAGGTACTAGAAACTGAGAAGTTTTTTTCCAGTACTTTTCCATAGCTTCAGAATATTCTTGCAGTCACATGCACTAACTTGTTAACATACACATGCACTTCAGTTCATGGTTTTCTTTTTGTCCATAACAATCCCCTTTTGATGCTAAGACAGCATCACACCAAAATTTAACTTTTAAACATCAAAGACATTGTTGATGGTCCCACTTTATGTAGAGGACTAACTGTTGCTGTCCTTCACACCATAGGGACAAAGCCAGTCTGAAGACTTTGGTTAAATAGAGATCCTAGTTGGGCTGATAGGTCCTGTTTCAAGCTATTTAAGAGGTATATTGGATATTGTCAGGACCCATCAAAGCCATGTTTTTAGCTTTAGAGAGCGTAGTGGCAACTGTTCTTTAGTGATAACTGGTAGAGGAATGGTGGAGGGTATTTGTTAGGGGGTAAACGGAGGTGATGGGGAGGTGAAATTTGAGCTGAATTTGTTGGCCAGCATATTTGACACATCTGACTGGGTGATGCCGTCTACAGCTAACTCTGCACATTGTTGAGTGCTGCCTTTAAGATTGCAGATGTAACTGAAAGTGCCCTTATGGTTATCCTAGCTTGGGAGGCTATTTTTGCCTCAAAGTTCACTTTTGAAGACTTGACTAGTTCCTTGATTTGCAAAGACCACACCAAACACACGAAAAATATGCACTATACCACAAGAAAAAACTCCGCAGCAAACCTCGAAGAATTTATTCCACTTGAAATTCAATGAGTTCACAAGTACAAAATGCACAATTGCTTGTCTCTAGCGCCTCGGCAAAATCTCCTTTACAGAGTAAAAGATTCCTAACACTGCTTTCACTTCTCTTTTTATAGTATACTTAAGAACACTCCCCTAGTCTAATTCAATTAATTATTCAATTAAAAAACTACTAAAAATTAAAAACACAGAACTATAAAAAACTGATATCTTTTTACTAAAACTATAACTATTACAACAAACTTTTCCACGATCAATCATAGTTTAGTCCATTTGGTTTGAGTGTATTAAATTTTAATATAAGATATAGTTCTTTTTTTCTTAATAACTGTTTTATATATTTTTCATTTAAATACTTTTTATTTTCTATGCTATCCAACACTGAGACTTTTAAGCCCTCCTTTTTACCTACATGATGACTATGAAAATGAGCAGCCAAAGGACTAGTTTCCTTATTATTTGTAATATCCCTGACATGCTCTTTAATTCTACAAGCTAATGTTCTCTTGGTTTCACCCACATAAAACTTCTTACATGGACATTCAATTCCATAAACAACTGCAGCTGAATTACAATTATATGTTCCCCTTATAGTAAAAGGAATATCATTATTTTTTTCAAATTGTTGTACAATAAACCTACAAATGATACACTTACCGCATCTTTTGGTTCCCTGATGATTAACTTGTGTATACATTGGCATATTTAACATTTTAAACCGACTGTGTACCAAAAAATCCTGGATGCTTCTACCCCTTTTATATGAAAAACTAATATGCTTTCCAGATAGAAAATCCACTTCCCTTTTAAGCAAATTCCAACTATATGTCACATGTTCTTTAACATAATCTGTTAATACAGAGAAAGTAGACACAAAATACACAACATCTTTAAACTCACTAGATATAGTCCCTCTTCCCACTTTTGTATGTTTAACTTGATTTTTAACCCTTTTCAAACTTTCCTTCAGGTTATGTTCTTGATAACCTCTTACTTTAAATTTATTGTAACTTTGTATGTATTCCTCTTCTTTAGTAATAGAGTTACTACGCAATCTATTAACTCTATTAAATTCTGTGTATGGAATTGCCTTAATAGTATGTGCTGGATGATGACTAGTGCCATGCAACACTGATCCAGCTCCTTGGAATTTTCTATGTATTTGATATTGCAATAATTTTTCATTATATCCTACTAGTGAAACATCTAAATATTGCACTGTCTGCCCATTTTGCAATCCATCAAATTTGATACCCATACTATTAACCTGTATCTCCTCCAAAAACTTTTGCACATCTTTTTGTCCACCTTTACAAATAAATAACAAATCATCAATAAAACGATAATATCTATAAACATGTTTTTTTAAAAAAAGGGTTGGTATATATATGCTTATTCTCAAAATACCCCATAAATATATTCGCATAACTGGGGGCAAAAGCTGCCCCCATCGCTGTGCCCTGTTTTTGCCTATATATGGATCCATTAAATTCAAATATATTGTTGTTTAAACATATACCAAACAATTCTAATATATACTTGACTGCATCAGTATCACCCATAAAATATTTAATGGCTGCCAATCCATCATCATGCTTTATGTTAGTGTACAAACTAACCACATCTATTACAATAAAATACATATTGTCTTGCCACTGTATATCCTTAACTTTTGCCAGGAGATCAAATACGTCCTTAATATAAGATGGTAACTTACAAACGGCTGGCATTAAATACATATGCAGAAACTTTGAAATATTTTCTAAAAAAACATTTGTAGCTGAAACTATTGGGCGTTCTGGTGGGGGAAAGATATTCTTATGTATTTTTGGTATACAGTAAAAGCAAGGCATTCTTGGGCCATTGATGTTAAACTTTTCCTTTATGTCCTTGTAAGAGAACTACTGCAATCTATACCCTTTATCTATAACATGTTCATAATTCTTTTGGGCTTCTAGATATTCATTTAACCCTATTTTTTCATACACTTCATCATTTTTCAAATGTACATAACACATATCTAAATACTGAACCACATTTAATACCACCAGTTTTCCTCCTTTATCAGAAGGTTTGAATATTATATTACTATCCTGGCTTAAGGCATTTAAACAATTCCATTCCTCTTTAGAGATATTATAATGTATCCTTTTTTCATTTTGTTTAACTTTTTCAAATTCAGCTTCAATATTATGTGTTAATGACTTTTGAAAATATCTAATATTCTCATTACTTTGCGGGGGCATAAAAACACTTATAGTTTTAATAGTACTGGTATCAAACTCATTATGTTCATTTGTATCTAATTCTGAGTTACAAGAATAAAATTCCTCATCTGTGTTTTTTACTAAAGCATCGCTACCCCCCCCACACTGACTCATGATGTGTTCATTGTTATGGTAATGAAACAAATCCATCAAATGTAGTTTACGACTAAACTGAAATATATCAGCTTTTAACATGTGAATCCTGGGTATAACTGTGGGTACAAACTTTAACCCTCTATTTAAAACATTTAAAGCACATTGCGTTAAATTGCAACCAGATAAATTCACCACATACTCACAATTTGAAGAAATCTCATTAGCACAAGCAATTTCAGTCCCATTTTCAGTCCCATTTACCCTTTTTATTCGAACGCTGTTTCCCATACCCTTCCCTATTGGGTCCCTGTCCATTCCAACTCCGTTTCCGATTGAAACGGTTATCCTGAAAAGAATTCAGTCCCTTGCTGTTCCCAGGGTTAGGAAGAGCTGGAAACTATTCACTGTCTGTGTCCCCTTCCGTATGCGACAAACCGCTTTCTGCTGAAGTACACGCTGCTCCTTCCGTTCCTCCATGGCTTTCTTTGCGTTCAAAATGAACCCGTTGCCGTCGCGTTTTGGGATTGGTCGACAGTAGAAACGCCCTCTTATTTTCGTAATCACGAAGATCTCTATACAGCTTGCTTTTCTTCCGGTCAATGAGTTCTGATTCATATTCCATTAATTGTTCATTCGTTTTTACTAAGAACTGCTGTAATTCATCATGCCATCAAAGCCATGTTTTTAGCTTTAGAGAGCGTAGTGGCAACTGTTCTTTGGTGATAACTGGTAGAGGAATGGTGGAGGGTATTTGTTAGGGGGTAAACGGAGGTGATGGGGAGGTGAAATTTGAGCTGAATTTGTTGGCCAGCATATTTGACACATCTGACTGGGTGATGCAGTCTACAGCTAACTCTGCACATTGTTGAGTGTTGCCTTTAAGATTGCAGATGTAACTGAAAGTGCCCTTATGGTTATCCTAGCTTGGGAGGCTATTTTTGCCTCAAAGTTCACTTTTGAAGACTTGACTAGTTCCTTGATTTGCCTGTTTAGACTAATCAGTGATTTTTTGCTCTGTTGTTCACATTTGTGCTTACTTCTAGACAGGGTTTTCTTTCTTTTTGTTGTACAACCTGTTTGTACCAGGGGGTCCACCAAGAGTGGTTTGTTTTTGCAGTTTGTCCCAGGCTTATTTCAGTCTGGTACTGTAAAGGTCTTAAAGATTTTGAAGTTAGGTGGGGGTTCTAGTTTAATATTTATTTCAAGGGAGACTGCTTTCTGAGCTGATATAACCATTGAGGACATTACACTTGGATGGTGTGCAGTGCTCTCCCATATTTCTGAGTACAAGATCTAGGATATTTCTATCCTTGGTGGGAGTGCAGACTAGCTGCTTCAAGTATTTGTATTGACAGAGTCTAGAAATCTTTGAGCCTGCATGTGGCTATGAATGTTTCCCATTTAATGGAGGGGTAGTTGAAATTACCCATGAGTATGTGATTCTACTAAATTCAGGTATGAGGTATGGTTTTCCTGGTTCATGGTGGGGGACCTGTAGGATATGGTAAGGGATTTTTCCCTGTGGTTAGTTGGACATGGAATAGCTCAAGCACATCATGTTGTTTGACCAGCATTGAGGTGTGCTGATATTTTATGTAGATGTAATCACCTTCACCTTTTGTCCTTTTTTGTATAGGGGGTGGTCGGAACATGTGAAAGACATTATAGCTTTGCACTGTCAGGGTGCTTTCCAAGGCTTTGAACCATGTTTCAGTAAATGCACAGATGTCCGCATTCTCCAGGGTGAGGATTGCTTTCAGGGAGTGTAGTTTCTTGTTGAGGCTCTTAGTTTTGAGCAGTAATACCTTTAGTTTATTCTAAATGGATTTTGCTATGTTGGAAGGTTTGTCTGTTTGGCAGTACCTAAAAAGAGGTGGATAATGTTTTGGCCAATATCTGAAAACCTAGTGGAGACCGTTTAAGACCATCCCTGACAAAGTAGATTGGTCTGTCAGTCATGTTGTCCCAGGCTGACAAGTATTGGACCCCCTTTGGAATGACACCAGTAGCTAAGCTAGTTAAAGTCAATCATTTTCTGTTAAATTTGTGGCATTGTCCTTGAAGATGGTGCTCCATACTTGGCTCACACCTGCCTTTGACATATTCTGAGAGCTCAAGGATGTCTGTCTTCATATAGTCCAAGGACGTACATCTCTGGTCATTTACGCCAACATAGTTATGCTGGCACTTGGGGCTTGGTGACCTAAGTGCTTGCTTGTTCTGGTGAATCCTGACCCCTGACAGACGGCTAACTATAACCTTCTCCTTATCCAGCCTGATGAGAGGGACATCATTGTGTCTCACAGTTGAATCTCCTATGACCAGAATATTGAGTTGTGTGGTGTTATGCTTTATGGGCTTGGTAGCTGCAACAGTATGAGTTGGTTTTATGTGTTGTGGAAGGAGTTGTCGTGTTTGTGTGCATGCAGAGTTTCTGAGGACTGCCTCTGGGAGACCTTTGAGGTTTGGGAAAGTGACATGAGCACCTCCACATATGTGTGGGTCTGTGTGGCTGGTTCTTAGTAAGTGCTATGAGTGTTGTGCGTGTGAGACTGGCAACCAGTTTGTCATTTTTTATGTTTGTGAGAGTCTTGCCTCCAGTGATATTGTGTAACTGCATCTCTCACGTATTGTATTCATCTGTTTAAGAATTAGGTGGTTGTCATTGTACATTAGGTAATTGCTACATTGCCTCAGGATGCCAGTGTCCAGCTTTTCTCCCTGGGCCTCCGCTGAAAAAGGAATTGGGTCCATTAGGACTTTCTTGGTAATGAAATGTAAAATAAATAATAAATAAATAAAGATGGCAGGAAAGTGTCTATCCATGGTTGCAGGTCCTTAATATGTACTTTTACAAGGGAATAGAATGGGGGATGTTTGCAATGGGATTGAGAGATGGGTGCTTACATAGTGTAGTCTACCTATGTGGTGATGCTGCCCAGCATGCAAACCAGTTGCTCTTTGAGAAATAATAGTTCTAAGTGATGTAATAATGTAATCTAGAGCTAACTAATTGCGACAGTGCTGCTGAGTGTGCAAACTAGTTGCTTTTTGAGTAGTGTGGGACTGTGGAAAATTTCATAAGTAGTTTTTATAGGGAAAAGTACAACTTCTAGTGATTGCTTATATGCAAGGCCCACTAACCACTGCTGTGTAAGAGTGCAGCACTGCACAAATGCAAAGCTTGTATACAAACAGAAAAAACAAGTTTTAAAGTAGGTATGCCCACAGGCCAATTAGGTAAGCACACAATAAGCTTTCCATCAGTAGTTCTCAGCTGAAATAAGTGAAATCAGCCTTTCCTCGCACAAGAATGTAGACTTTGACCCTCCTTAATGTAAAATGACTGATTTGGAGCCCGAGTCTGTCAGTTGGCTTAGAGGATTAAGGAGCTGTTAATGAGCGATTTCCTGTGGTTCAGTGGTGCAAGGTTTGATTCCCTCAGCTTCCATTGCCTAACTGTGTGACTCTGAGCAAGTCACTTAACCAAACACAGCTCCTGGGCAGAGTCTGATAAAGGTCCCTGGAGATCAGTGCTCCAGCCCGGGAAACACGCACAAAATAAAAAACACAAAAATCGATCCCTAAAATCACTGAAAGCAGAATACAATTTATTTAGAGTGTTAGCAGAACAGCAGCCCTTACAACAGTGGAAAAATGCAACTTAAAACACTAAGCAAGTGCAGGAAAAACAATTAATAGCCCAGAAATCTTTGAGAATGCAATGAAAACAATCTGAGTACAAAATAATGCTTAATTTTGTTTTTCTTGTCAATGATGGCTTCAGATACAAGCTAAAACGCTCATCCTCTCTGGCTTCATTGCCAAGATGTGAGCAGCTCTGAACAACTGAGCCAAGACTCCCACAAACACAAGCCTTGTATACAAGCAGAAAAGGCAAGTTTAAAAGTAGGTAGGCCCACAGGTCAATCAGGTAAGCACAAAGTAAGCTTTCCACCGGCAATTCCTAGATCATATAGGGGAAATCAGCCCTGTCCTGTCACAAGAGTGCAGATTTTGACACTCTTAATGTAAAATGACTAGTTTGAAGCCCGAGTGTTGGGGAACCACTAAAATAGATGTCTAAAAGCACTGAAAACAGGAGATGCAATGCATTTAGAGCATCACAGTTGGAAAACAGCAGCCCTTACAGTAGTGGAAAAATGCAACTTAAAACTCTAAGGAAGTTCATGAAAAACAATAAATAGCAGAGAAATCTTTGAGAATGCAATGAAAACAAGCAATGCAAGTGCAAAATAATAGTTAATTTCATTTTTCTTGCAAAAGATGGCTTCAGATGCAAGCAAAATCTCTCAAACTCTCTGGTGTCATCGCCAGGAGATGAATAGCTATGAATAACTTAGCCAAACACTGACCACAGGTGAGAATCGAGCCCTGAACTTGTGTCTGTGAGGCAAACACTTTAACCATTACCCTACCCCAGTACAATGGGCGTCCAGTAAGGGAAGCTTAATGATCTGAAATCAAAGGGGCAAAAATAACCAAAAATGTGAGTTTTGGTGTGGGCATTATCAGTTTGTATCGTATGGTAGCTTGACCATTCTATTCTTTGTGCAGAATATTTGGAAACTGATCTTGAGGTTGGAATTTGTTGTACACAAGGCATAATGATATTTGTAGCTGGGAACCTAACAGCAGTTGATTTTTTTTTTGCATGAAGACCAACACTGTAGTGGTAGTTGAATTATCAAGCTGCTGTAAAAATGTAAAAAAAAAAAAACTGTTACATCAAGTTCCATTTTAATTTAAAGGACATTCTGAGAGTTTAGTACTATATCAGTCTTCAGTGTTTTCTGTTGAAAATCTGTCCTTGGTAAGTAATCTCAGTTTTCTCCATAGCAGAATATCTGCAGCTTATGTAATTATTTGATGTTATGTTGTCCCTATCTTGCCTTCGTTCTTGCTGGTTGGGGTTCGGAGCCAATCCTCGGCTCCGACTCTTCTGTATACTAAAGCTCGAAAGCTTTTACTGGCTCAAGGCTACCCAACATGCCTAGCGGGAGTTACCCATATCTAGTTTGCCACTTGCAGCATCGAGATTGCTGGATACTGGCTCAGGCTAAGTGTTTTCTTTTTGACTAAATTTGAATATTTGATAAATAATTTGTTAAATATTTAGTGTTCAAGAGTTTCTTCTTCAGTTAGTATTCTTTTGAACCTTCCTTTTGTGATTGTTGTTGTGGTTGTCGTTTTCCTTTAGGCCTACTTGTTTTTCCTTGCAAACCCGTTTAACTTAGAGTGTTCTCCTTCCCTTCAGCCCCGTTTTTTGTTAGAGGGCTTTCCCCTTATTCCCTTCTTTTCTAGGAGCTGCTGTTTAAGTTAGAGGCTCTTCTTGGTTGGGGGAGTTTGCTGTTTCAGCTTAGAGGCTTTCCCCCTTCACTCCTTCCTTCTAATAAAAAAAAAAAAAAAAAAAAAAAAAAAGTTTTAGTCTGTAGTTAAACTTGTTTATTGGGTTTTTAACTTTGTGTGCGCTTATTCAGTGCCTTTGTTTTAGTTATTAATATTTGTCGGCATACTTGCAGTCTAACTATGTCAAAGGATTCCACTAAAGAAACAAAGCCTTCTGGTTTTAAGAAGTGTGACTCATGCTGCCAAAAGATGTCCCTTACGGATGGGCATGCGAGCTGTGTATATTGTTTAGGGGCTGTACACCTGCAGGACTCGCTCCATATGCCATGTGCTCCATATGCCATGCTTTCAGTTCTTGGGTCCTGCAGGAGAGAAAAAATAAACTGATTTTACGAGGCTTATTAAAGGGCCCCTTTGATGCTTCCACGGAGGGGACTCAGCCAACAAAAAAACAGGACAAATCCACCAGCCATCATCCTCGTCGGCTCCGACATCAGAATCATCTAAAAGAAAATACAAATCTTCAGCATTGTCAGATCCGAGTGTTGGTTCCGACAAGGCTCATTCTCTGGCGGCTCCATCAGTAGTCTCAGAGTCAGTCAGGACTCACAAGAGAACCAGGTCTCTCTCTCTCTCGAGAACCAGGTCTCTCTCTCTGTCTGGAACTGGTGCAGTCTGTTCCACAGTCTCCGCTTTTACAATCTGTGGCAGGTAGTCACCAGTCTTCCACCCATTCCTCTCGGTCATTCAGGAGTCTTTTGGATGATGATGTGGAGAGGGTGGTGAAGGGGCTTCTCAAGATACCGGCATTAGCAAAGATCTGAAGTAGGAGATTCATTTGTCTGCAACCTGTGGGTTATGGATCTGATATCGGATCCGAACCGGCATGGTTTTCCAGCTATGGATCCGAGCTCTCAGCTCCTCCCCTCACCCATAATGCCCTGCTCTCCCTACATGACCTCAGATCTAGTTTGCCGCGCTGGTGACCAGATTGGTTTTCTTGAGCTCTAACAGCTAAGTGGTTTTATAACATTCTCTAGTGTTAAAAGTTAAATTTTTTGAGAGTTTTGTGTGAAAGGTTAGGTTCCTTTTTGTAGTTAAAGTCTTTCAGTTTTATAAATCTTTATATTTATTTAGTTTCCCTCCCCTCGCTGGTAGCATAGTGTGTGTTTGGGCCTGTGTTGTGTGACTAGTTTACTTTTACTTTTTTTACTTTAGTTTAAGTAAAGCTAGGCTTAGGATGTCTGAACAACCTAAGGCTATTTTATCAAAGTGCTCCGAGTGTGGCCATAAGCTTTCCCCTGCTGATGGCCACACTCGGTGCGTTCGATGCCTTGGGGTTGAACACCTCACTTCTGGATGTCCCATTTGTGCAGGGTTCAACCCCAGGGCATTGAAGGAGCGGAGGTCTAAGCTGGTCTTGGCGGGACTTTTGCTCCCAGACTCGGCTCCGACTTCCGCTTCTTCGGGGGGTACCGTGTCTACGGTTCCCTCCTCTGCAGCTCCCCCTCCTCCTCCTGGGACTCAACCTCCCTGTAGTGGTTCGGAGGAGAGGGAAGCTAGAAAGAAGGACCGGAGGGAGAAGCACCATAAGCGGTGGGCCGAGACCTCTGTTTCGGCCCCGCCTGCCAAGCGGGCTTCTCCTCCGGCCTCCTTGTCTGCTGGTTCTCCCCCTCCTCGGCTCCGGTCACCCATGTGCTTTTCACCGGGACCTGAGGAGGAGGAGACCCGATCTCCATCGAGGCTATCCAGGAGGCACTCAAGGCCTACCTCGGTAGCCTCGTCGAGATCGACCTATAGTTTATCAGACGCTGATCTGGACCGGATGATGAGAAGGTTCATCCAGGCCCAGATGCAGATGAGAGTGCTCTTGCCTCCCCCCCCTCTGGGGGGTAGCTCGACCCCTTTCTTTAAACCTATAGCTCCTTCTCCGACCCGCTACCCGGGTTCGGAGCAGTTGGAGCCGAGCAGCTTCGGAGCTGGGGGTGGGTCGGCGCCGATAGTACTCGGTGCCGGATCCGACCCTGCCCTCGAGTGCTTCGGATCCGACCTCTCGGAGCCTGGATCCGAGCTTCGGATCCGGGGGGATCAGTGCTCCTTCGGCGCCGTCTGTGTCGGAGCGCACTGTCCCCTCGGATCCGAGCGCTTCGGCGCCGGCTCCGATCCACTCCTCGGATCTGAGGGGGAGCCGATTGTCGGATCCTTTGGTCGAGGTCGGCTCCCCTTCGGCTTTTGATGTAGTGGAGAGGGCCCTGTTGAGGGTCTCTGGACCCCCGGCACTTGCTTCGGCTCCGTCCCGCGCTTCATCTGCACTGGGCCAGGCTTCCACCATCCGGCCATTGGGACAGCCCGCTCCTTTGCCCCAAGTTGTTCCTTTGGAACAGGTCACTGTTGGCGAGGAGTCCTCTGACAGCCCCCCGGAGGATGCTCCCCTGCAAACATACGTGCAAAAGGAGGCACATTGACTCCCCAGAGTCTCTCACAGAAGACACGGACTTGGAGGAAGGGGAAGGCTCCCCAAGATCACCCCCTGAGGATGTCTCATTTGGAGACATCATGGAAATGCTCCGCATAAGGGGGGGTGGTCTGCCCCCAAGTCTTCCTCGGACGAGTCCGTGTTCTTGGAGGCATTTGAAGCGGGCCCGTCTACCTCTTGGGTGTCCCCTCCTGCCGACCCCCTGGTGGACCTCATTACCACCAGGGCGTGGAAGGAACCGGACACCGTGGAGCCAATCCCGAAAAGGCCCGACCGTATACTCAGTCCCCCGGCTGACTGTGCCCATTGGAGTAAGGGGCCTCCGGTAGGTGCCATGTTGACGGCGGCTGCCACCAAGAGGGAACTAAATCCCGAAAAGGCCCGACCGTATACTCAGTCCCCCGGCTGACCGTGCCCATTGGAGTAGGGGGCCTCCGGTAGATGCCATGTTGACGGCGGCTGCCACCAAGAGGGAACTTGCTCAGGAGAGTCCCTCAGTCCATCCCCCGAGCAAGGAGTCTCGGATAATGGACCGCTTGGGGAAGCAGATGTTTAGTTCAGCGACCTTTTCAGTAAGGGCGCTGAACTACCTGGCACATGTGATTAGGATGCAGCGCGATCTTATTAAAGAATACGCTGCATCCCCCCCAGAGTCCATGTCGGAGGAGGACAAAGTATTGCACTCCACCCGTATGGCCACTCTCAGGTCCGTCACTAATACCTCTATGCGGTTACTGTCCCATGCTACGGAAGGTGCCGCTAGAGCCGCAGGGGCAGGCCTAGTTACTAGACGTCAGGCCTGGCTCCGTCATTGCGATTTCACGGATCCCTTCAAGGCGTCATTTGCGAACGCCCCCTTCGATGGTTCTGCCCTCTTTGGCAAGACTGTTCGTGATACCTTGACCCAGAGCGAAAAGGACGGGAAGACGCTGTCTGCCGTCGGAATCCGCTTCTCTGTGCCCCAGAGGCCCTATTCTAGGAACCAAAAGGGCCAGAAGAAGATGTGGTTCCGGAAGTCGCAGCAATCCCAGCCCGCTCCGGACAACCAGTCCTTCCGTGGCAGAGGAGGACAGGGAGGACGCCGCCCCAGGGGCAGAGGGGCTCCCAGGAATTTCGGGTCCAGAGAACCCTTCTCTGAACGGCCCGCGCAGCAGCCCTGAAGGGTTGCCCGACTGCTCCACTCTGGAGGCAGTCGGGGGACGTTTTTCGGAGCACCTAGCGGCATGGGAGTCCATAACAACAGACCGCTGGGTCCTCCAAATCATATCCAGAGGATACAGTATCCCATTTTGTCACATGCCAAAATTGAAGTCCCTCCCCGATGTTCCACCCGGTCAGTGGGAGGCCGCTTTGGCAGAAATTGGCCGTCTGCTAAAGAGCCATCCAGCCCGTCCCCCCAGACCAGATCGGATCAGGGTTCTACTCCAGGTTCTTTTTAGTGCCAAAAAAGACGGGGGATCTAAGACCGATTTTAGACCTTTCACTCTTGAACCTGACCGTTCCCAAAGAGAAATTCCGAATGGTTACGTTGCAGTCTATTCTCCCCCTTCTGGGAGAAAATCACTGGATGTGCTCCATAGACCTCAAGGATGCGTACTACCATATACTAATGGACAGGCGCTCCAGGAGGTTTCTCCGCTTCTGGCTGGGAGCCAGTCACTACCAATTCCGGGTCTTTCCCTTTGGTCTCACCACAGCCCCCAGGGTGTTCACCAAAGTATTAGCAGTGGTAGCGGCCCACCTGAGGCTTCAGGGGGTGCAGGTCTTTCCCTACCTGGACGACTGGCTTCTCACCGCCCCAACAAGGCATCTACTACTAATGGCGCGAGACTCCTTTCTCCATCTTGCTCCCCGTCTGGGCACCACAATAAATACAGAAAAATCCAACCTAGCACCCACGCAGTTCATAGATTTTATAGGTGCCAGGTTAGACATGAGGCGATTAAGAGCCTTCCTCACTGCGGACAGAATTCAAAATCTGCAGCTCCAGGTGCGGGCCATTCTCCACTCAAGCTCAGTTCCGGCGGAGTTGGTCCTGAGGGCCCTAGGGTCCATGGTGGCAGCAATAGCGCTTCTTCCTCTCGCCAGGTTCAATATGCGCATCCTTCAATGGACACTCCTAGTTCAGCGGTCGTATCTTGCTCTTCCTATGCATCATCCCATTGCGATCAGCAAGGCTTGCAAGCGGTCCCTCCTGTGGTGGCTACACTCTCCAGATCTCCACGGAGGCCGCCCCTTTTGTGCTTCTCCCCCTCTTGCCACGGTGACCACGGACGCCTCCCGCCTCGGGTGGGGGGGACATTTTGCAGGCCGGACGGTCCAAGGCACGTGGAACGATTCAGAGACCTTACTGCATATCAACGTTCTAGAGATGAGAGCAGTGCTCTTAGCATTGCTAGCACTTCAGACCTTTCTTCCCTTGGGAACAATTGCGATTCAATCGGACAACATGTCTGTCGTCTGGTATATCAACAAGCAAGGAGGAACCAGGTCTTACCCTCTTTGTCGAGAAGCCATGAGAGTGTGGGAATGGGCAATCTCCACCAACCGCTTTCTCATAGCAACGCATATTCCGGGTCGGTCCAACATCCTTGCGGACAAACTCAGTCGCACCATTCTCACCCCTTACAAGTGGTCTCAATACTCAGGTAGCGGAACGCATCTTCGCACGGTGGGGAACTCCTTGTTGCGATCTTTTTGTGTCTCCCTCAAACACCAAGTGCGACAGTTTTTTCGCTCTAATACCTCCTCCCGGAGGTACCCCAAGAGACGCTCTGGTGCATGCTTGGCCACCCGGTCTTCTTTATGCTTACCCCCCCTTGCCTCTGATGCTCCAAGTTCTTCAGAAAGCCTCTCGGTTGGGGTGCAGAAAGATTCTCATTGCCCCATTTTGGCCTCGACAGATCTGGTTCCCTTTCCTAAGGTCTCACTCAGTGAATCCTCCTTGGATTCTAGATCCCATTCCGGATCTGATATCTCATCCATCCTGCTTATCACCCCCGAATCTGGACAACCTGAAGCTGACCGCTTGGCTGCTCCAGTTCCACTCCTGATCAGGACTCCCGGTATTTCGTCCCCTGTTAAGGCCATCCTGGTGGCGGCTCATAAACCATCCACCAGGAAAGTTTACCGCAGTAAGTGGAAATGGTTCTCTTTGTGGGCGGAGCGGCAAGACCTAAACCCCTTCACAGTTCCCCTTCCTCTGGTGCTTGACTTCTTAACCACTCTTTTTAATGATGGTGCCAGCAGTTCCACGGTCAAAGTACAACTTGCGGCAATTTCTCATTATCATATTGGTCATGACTCCAGTCCACTGATGTCTGCCAAATTGTGTAAGATTTTCCTAAAAGGTACTTTCCTTCTCAGGCCCCCTGTAAAGCAAGTGGTTCCTCCTTGGGACCTTTCTTTAGTCCTCCAGGCCTTGACCGCTCCCCCCTTCGAACCGGCGGCTACGGTAGATCTGAAATTTTTATCTTTCAAGACGGCCTTTTTAGTAGCCATTACCTCGGCCAAGAGAGTCTCAGAACTTCAAGCCTTATCAGCCAAGCCTCCTTACTTGGTCTTTCATCCGGACCGTGTATACCTCAGGACCAACCCGTCCTTTCTTCCTAAGGTAGCTTCTGAAGCAAACATTAATCAATCCATTAACCTCCCTGTTTTCTTTCCTAAATATCAAAACAAGGGTGAATACAAGCTTCATTCCTTAGATGTTCACAGGCAACTTAGATTTTATCTAAACAGGACGGCTGGTCATAGGCAATCTGACCAGTTGTTTATTTCCTTTGCTAAATTTAATCTGGGCAAGCCAATTTCTAAAGTCTCATTATCTCGCTGGATTTCACAGTGCATCTTATTGGCTTATCAAGCTTCTGGAAGGCCCGCACTGGAGGGAGTACATGCCCATTCAACCCGGTCAGTCTCTACCTCGGCGGCCTTTAAGGCTACCTCTGGATGATATTTGTTCAGCAGCCACTTGGGCTTCATCTCATACCTTTATTTCCCACTACAAGTTGGATATTACATCTAGGGGTAGAGCATCCTTTGGCTCCGCGGTGCTCCGGAATATCCTTCCATGATGGCCGCCCAAGATTCAGGTAGCTGGGGACTCTGTCCCACAGGTTGCAGACAAATGAATCTCCTACTTCAGATTTAGAAGTTATGTACTCACCATAACGTTCCATCTGAGTAGGTGTATTCATTTGTCTGCAACCATCCCGCCCTCCTATCCCCCTGGCCTTTTCAGTTTCCTGCATATTATGTGTTACCCTTCTCAGGGTATTCATGCTGTTGGCAAACTCGATCTGAGGTCATGTAGGGAGAGCAGGGCATTATGGGTGAGGGGAGGAGCTGAGGGCTCGGATCCATAGCTGGAAAACCATGCCGGTTCGGATCCGATATCGGATCCATAACCCACAGGTTGCAGACAAATGAATACACCTACTCAGATGGAACGTTATGGTGAGTACATAACTTCTAATTATTATCGAGCCCAGCCCATGTGGAAGTGGTGCCGACAGTCCAACCAACATCATTATCGATTCCTCCTCCGACTATCTTGAGTTTGGAGCTGGAGTGCATGGAAGTTGTGGTGGTGGAACTGTTGGTTCCGATAACCTCCGGTCTCTCGGTTCTGACTTCCGCTCCAATCTTCTCATTACCCCATTCTATCGAGGGATCTGGGGGCCAAAGCTCCCTCGTCGGCTCTGAGGGGGAAAACTGCATCGGACCCTTGTCCGACCCTACCCTCCCTCTCGGGGCTTCAGCGCAGGTGAGCTCGGCCCCCACCTTGGCCTTAGAGCCATCGCCCTTGGTTCAGAGGGAGATCTCCAAGCTCTTTGGAGCCGGAGACTCTTTCAGGCCGGGACCATGATGCCTTCGAGGTGATGAGGAGTGTGGTGTCTCCCTGAGACAGCTCCTTCTCCTTTGGTTCCAGTGTCTGCCTCCAAACCTCCCCTCCTCCCTAAGCATAGGGAACACATGCTCCAGGACACCCCATTGGGTGACCTCACTTCTTCCGAAACCTCCCCAGAGCACCCCTCAGAGGAGGTCCCTTGGAAGAGGATGTGTAAGAGGAAGCATTTGGACTCCCCTAAAGTCCCTGACATCAGACACAGGCTTGGCGGACTCAGAAGGGTCCCCACGGTCCCCCTCTGAGGATGTCTCATTTTCAGACATCCTGGAAAACATTAGGCAAAGGGGCGACTGAAAGTCCCTTGCCCCTTCTGAGGACGAGTCTGTGTATCTGGATGCATTCAATTCCCGACCCTCCATCTCTTGGGTGTCTCTGCCTTTCGACCCACTGTTGGGCGTAGTGAGTTGGAAGGCGTGGAGCACTCCAGAGACTATGGAACCAGTTCCGCGAAGGCACAACAAATTTATAACTGCACCAGATGACAAGCTTTTTCTATCTAAGGCCATGCCTGTTGATGCTATGGTGGTGGCAGCAGCCACTAAGAAAGAATTGGCGGAAACTTCTTCTGCCCATCCGCCAAACAGAGTCCCATACGATGGACAAGTATGGGAAGCATATGTTTTCTTCAGCGGCTTTTACACTCAGGTCGCTGAATTATTTGTCCCACTTTACACACCTTCAGAGGGATCTCCTCAAGCAGTTGGGAGATACCCTACAGGATCCTACAGTTGTGGGAGCTGCGGGCAAGGGGGCTTCTCAGCTTGTGACCTTGACTTCTGTAGTTAACTCCTCCAGGCGGCTGATCTCTTACACAGACGATGGAGTGAGTAGGGCTGCAAGCACAGGAGTTGCCTTGCAGAGACACTCCTGGATGCATCTTTGTCAATTTGTGGAGCCCTTCAAGTCCTCCTTTACGAACACCCCCTTTTATGGCTCATCGTTGTTCGGGCCTCAGGTAAAAGAGACTCTTACCAGGTGTGAACGGGATGGCATAACTCTCTCTGCCGTGGGAGTACATTTTTCCGCTTCTTCTAGGCCTTATCCGAAAGGTCAGAAGAGTGGGAAGATGTGGTTCCGGAAATCCCAGGGAGCTTTGCCTGACACACGTGGAGATTTTCTCCCCAGGGGCAGAGGGGGAAATAATAACAGAAGACGCTGGTCTCGCGGCGGGGGGTCCACAGAATCAGGGCAACAGAAACGCATTCTCTGCTGGCCCATCAAGTGCTCCTGAAGGGAGGCCCGACTGTCTGCCTCTGGAGGCAGTTGGAGGCAGATCATCCTTGTACCTAAAAGGCTGGCAGACAATCACGGAAGATACATGGATACTATCAATAGTATCCAGGGGTTACAAAATTCCCTTCTCCCAACCACCCCTTACAAAAAAAAAAAAAAAAGTCAATCCCAAATGTTCCACCCAATCTTCGGTATCAAGCAAACCTAGAAGTTCAAAGGTTGCTAGAAAAAAGAGCCATCCAGGAAGTCCCCACAGACCAAATCAAGTCCGGAACTTACTCAAGGTTCTTTTTAGTTCCAAAAAAGACAGGGGACTGAAGGCCTATTTTGGATCTCAGCACACTTAACAAATCGGTCAAGAAAACAAAGTTCCAGATGGTAACACTGCAGTCCATTCTTCTCTTTTTGGGTCAGGACAATTAGATGTGCTCTATCGATCTCCAGGATGCATACTACCACATAAAAATGGACAGGCGATCCAGGAGATATCTACGCTTATGGCTGGGAGCCAGTCATTATAAGTCCAGAGCTCTGCCCTTTGGTCTCGCCACAGCCCCCAGGGTGTTCACCAAATGCATGGCAGTAGTTACGGATCACCTGAGGCATCTAGGATTCTGGGTGTTGCCATATTTAGATGACTGCCTCCTTACTGCCACCACTGAGCATCAGATAATCAAGACAAGGGACTCCACAATTCACACTTGTTCACGACTAGGCATCACCATAAACTATGAAAAGTCTGCCTTGTTGCCTTGTCAGTATGTTACATTTATAGGGGCAGATTTTGACACAAGCAAAGCTGCCTCAGGAAAGGGTGTCAGCCATTCATAGTCAAGTTTCAATCCTCATGGCAAAAAAGAGAATTCAGGCAAGATTTGTCCTCAAAGTCTTGGGTTCAGTGGCTGCAGCAATTACTCTGGTCCCTGTGGCGTGTTTCCACATGAGAAGTCTGTAGTGGCTTCTATTTGCTCAACGGTCATTCCAGGATTTACCAATGTCACATCAGGTTTTAATCATGGAGTCCTGCAAGAAGAATCTAGAATGGTGGCTTCACTCCCCTCTGATGACAATAGGCAGGCAGTTTCTAACCCCCCAACACGTAGCCACAGTGACCATGGATGCTTCCCAAATAGGGTGGGGGCATTATCTGGGGCAGACTTTTTAAGGGACTTGGCAGCAACATGAATACCACTTGCACATCAATGTCCTAGAGATGAGAGCGGTGCTCCTGGCATTGCAAGCACTTCAAGACTCTCTACCTACAGGGACTATAGCAATTCAGACCGACAATATGTCAGTAGTATGGTATGTCAGGTGGCTGTACGAGTATGGCAATGGGTGACGTCTTCCCAATGTTTTCTGATTGCAAAGCACATTCTGGGGAAATCCAGCGTGATAGCGGACAAGCTCAGGAGGGCAATTCTGATGCCTCACAAGTGGTCCCTGAAACAGGAAATTGCAGGCTTGATTTTTTGTAAATGAGGCCAGCTATGCTGTGATCTTTTTTCCACCCCCTCAACAACAAATGCAGCAGCTACTTTGCCCTAGTCCCACCACCAAGATAGTCACTCAGGGACGCACTTGTTCATGATTGGCCCCCGGGACTGCTTTACGCTTTTCCACCATTCCCCCGGAATCCCCAAGGTTCTTCAGAAAGCAAAGTCATTGGATAGCAAGATGATCCTCATTGCTCCTTACTGGCCTCGCCAGATATGGTTCCCATTCCTGTGGCCTCATCTGCACGGGGGTGCCTTGGATCCTGGACTCAGTTCCAGATCTGCTGATGCATCATTCAGGTGCACTCCACCCTTCCATCCAAACTCTCAAGCTGACAGCTTGGTTTCTCCACTTCCAGTGCTCCCTGATAGTTCTCCGGCAGTTCAACACATTTTGATTTCCTCCCACAAACCCACTACCAGGAAACTTTATGCTAGTAAATGGAAGAGGTTCTTTTGTTGGGCAAGCAAGAAAAAGCTTGATCCCTTTACTGCACCCATTTCAAAGATTCTCAAATTTCTTGCTGAAACTTTTGAGCAACGAGCAGCTGCAGCTACTGTCCAGGTTCAGCTGGCTGCCTTTTCTAATTTTCATGTGGGAGAAATGGGCTCTAACGTTATGTCCCATATGCAAAGCATTCCTAAGAGGTACTATCCTCTTGAGACCTCCAATAAGAGAACCCCTCCCCCCTTGGGACCTAAATTTAGTTTTAGCGGATCTGATTTTTCCCCCCTCTGAGCTAGCTGCTACTTGTTCCCTAAACGTTTTGACATGGAAGACTTTTTTTCTTGACTGGCATTACCTCAGCTAGGAGGGTTTCAGAATTACAGGCTTTATCAGTTCGTCCTTCGTACTTGATTTTCCACAAAGATAGAGTTTCTCTTTGAACACACCTTTGGTAGGAAGGAGGGGTTGGTTCTGAGTACAGCTTGAATCAATCTATAGAGCTCCCTGCATTCTTTCCCAATCATGGCAACAAGGCAGAGTATACGCTCCATCAAGTGGACGTTCATAGACAGTTACATTTTTATTTACACAGGACCAAGGACATCAGAAAATCCGAACAATTGTTTATATCCTTTGCAGAGAATAGAAAAGGTTATTCAGTTTCAAAAGTGACCTTATCTTAGTGGCTTTCAGCCACCATCACCTATGTCTACGATTTGCGGAACAAAAAACTTCCAGGAAAAGTTAGGGACACTCAGCTAAGGCCTTGGCTACCTCTACTGCCTTTCATGCCAAGCTGCCTTTAGATTCGATCTGTGTGGCAGCTACATGGGCTAATCCTCATACCTTTATCACTCATTACAAAGTAGATGTGGCCTCCTGGAACAGGGCATCCTTTGGTTCCACGGTCCTGAAGAGTCTTTTCCAGTGAGCCACCCAAGAAACAGGTGCTGGGGATGCTGTCCCAGCCAGCAAGAATGAAGGCGAGATAGGGACAACATAACATAAGATGTTAAGTTGTCTAGCTCGCCTTCATTCTTGCTGGTTGGGTTCGGAGCCGATCCTCGGCTCCGACTCGGCCATCTTCAAAAGCTCAAGAGCTGCTTACTGGCTCGAGGCCCCCCCTATATCCCATGATACCTGGTGCTAGATATCCAGATCTCGTTTGCCGCTTCTGTTGCGAGGTTGTTCTACTGGCTCAGGTCGTATAAGCTTTATTATTATATTGTATTTTTCTTGTTAAAAAACTGTATTTGTTAGTGTAGAATTAGTCGTTAGTTTAGTCTTTGGTATTGTAGCTAGTTTCTTCCTTAGAAAAGCGTTATCCTCCCTCAAGAAACTCGAGTTTCCTCACCCCCCTTCTCACCCTTTTCCTCAGAAAGGTTCTTTCCGTTTAAGTTAGAGGTTAACCTTTCTCTCTATCTCCTTTTCAAAAAAAAAAAAAAAAAAAAAAAAAAAAAAAAATTCTTCTATTAATCACTGTTAGTGTTTAGTGATAGTTTTCTGTAGTTTTTGTTGTAGTAGTACTTATAGTGGGCTGTGGTAACTGTAGTGTGTTGACTTTTACTGTTTGGTTAACCTATCTGTGGGATCTTGTCCTTGGTCTTCTCCCAGGATGTCCAAGGGTCCAAAACCATCTGGATTCAAGAAGTGTGACTCATGCTGTCAGAAGATGTCTCTGACAGATGGTCACACTTCTTGTGTTTATTGTCTGGGCGCTGTGCACCTGTAGGACTCTTGCTCGATCTGTCATGCTTTCAGTTCAAGAGTCCTGCAAGAGCGCAAAAATAAATTGATCCTGAGGGGTAGGCTTAAACCCCAAGATTCACCGGCGAAGGCTCAGCCCGTGAAATCTTCCAGGCCACCTAAACCATCGGCTCCCAGTTCGGAGCCGTCGTTGGGTGAAGCCACTCAATCTATTTCGGCTCCGGCTGGAACCGATGTCCCTCCCTCCCAGTCGGCTCCGACACACTCTTTGGAGCCGGCTGAGAGTTGAAAGAGATCCAGGTCTCCTTCTTTGGAGTTGATACATTCGGCTCCGAAGTCGCCCCTGCTCCAATCGGAGCGTAGTCATCGATCATCCCACTCTTCTCGGTCCTCTAGACTTTCGGACCATGACTTGGAAAGAGTGGTCAGTAGGCTGTTAAAATCACAGGGCCTTGCCAAAATGTTGTCCAGCCCTCCTCATCAGGAGTCTGCTCCGTCCACAGCTGTAGAGATTTCTCCTCCAACTCATCCTATGAGCTTGTAGCTGGAGTTCGTTGGGGTTCAAGTCGTGGAACCGCCGGCGCCGATACCTTCTCTTTCGGTTCCGTTGTCGGCTCCGGTCCCTTCCATGGTACCTTCCCTGGAGGGATCTGGGCACTGAGACTCCCTTGTTGGCTCCGAGGGGGTGAGTGGCATCAGACCCTTGTCCGACCCCGCTCTCCCTCTCGGTGCTTCGGCTCAGGTGAGTTCGGCTCCCACGTCTGCCTCGGAGCCGTCCCCCTCAGTGCAGGGAGGGCTTCTGGTTTCTTCGGAGCCTGAGCCTTCTCTGCATCCAGGCAGGGACGCCTTCGAGGTGATGAGGAGTGTACTGGCCCCTGAGTCAGTCCCACGATCTACCCCATTGGCTCCTCCCCCTAGGGTGCCTGTGTCAGCCTCTGCCCCTCTTCCAGACCCCAAGCCTGGGGATCCAGTGCTCCAGGACACCCCTTTGGGTGTATCTTCCTCTTCCGAGGCCTCCCCTGATCATTCAGAGGAGCCACCTCTCAAGAGAAAATGCAAGAGGAAGCATGTTGACTCCCCCGAGTCTGTCACATCAGATACCGACTTAGAGGAGTCGGAAGGGTCCCCAAGATCCCCCTCTGAAGATGTCTCCTTCTCAGACATCCTTGAGATACTTAGGCAGAAGGGAAACTGGACTACCCTAAGCCTTCTGAGGATGAGTCGGTATTCCTGGATGCGTTTGAATCCCGACCTTCCACCTCCTGGGTGTCTCTGCCTTTTGACCCACTGATGTCTGTGGTGGCTCGGAAGGCGTGGACGGCTCCAGACACAGTGGAACCGACCCCTAGAAGACCTGCTAAGTTCATTACTGCCCCGCAGGACAAACAGTTCTTGATCAAGGGTGTCCCCATTGATGCCATGGTGGTAGCAGCGGCCACAAACAAGGAGCTGGCTGAAACCTCTTCATCTGTCCACCCCCCTAACAAGGAGTACAGGACGATGGACAGATATGGGAAGTGGATGTTCTCTTCAGCGACCTTCTCCATGCAGTCCCTGAATTACCTGTGCCACTTTACCCGTCTTCAGAGGGATCTCCTGAAAGAGCTTGGAGATACCCTCCAAGATTCATCAGCTGAGGGGCCCCAGGCTAAGGCAGCCTCCCAGCTGGCGACTCTTAATTCCATGGTAAACTCCTCCATGAGGCTCATTTTGTATGTAGCCGATGGTGCAAGTATAGCCGCAAGCACAGGCGTGGCCCTAAGGAGGCACACTTGGATGCGGCTATGTAACTTTGCAGAACCTTTCAGAGAGTCTTTCACCAACACCCCTTTTGATGGTTCCTCTCTTTTCGGATCACAGGTGAAAGATACCCTTACCAGGTGTGAGCAGGAAGGCAAGACTCTCTCTGCCGTAGGAGTCTGTTTTTCCACTCCTTTCAGACCATAGCCTAAGGGTCAGAAGAGTGGAAAGATGTGGTTCTGGAAATCCCAAGGAGCCTTGCCGGACACACGTGGTGAGTTTCCCTCCAGGGGCAGAGGAGGGAACAATAACAGGCACCGCCCTCGTGGCAGAGGGGGTCCGCAAAACCAGGGCAGCAGAGAATCTTTCTCTGACAAGCCCTTCCAGCATCCCTGAAGGGTTGCCCGGCTGCTCAACTCTGGAGGCAGCTGGGGGAAGATTATCGCTGTACCCAAGAGCCTGGCAAGACCTAACACAAGACAAATGGGTACAGTCCGTCATATCCGGAGGCTACAGAATCCCCTTCGTTCGCACTCCCGTAAGGTCAAACAAGTCCCTTCCAGATGTTCCACTCAATCTGAGGGACCAAGCAGTGCAAGAAATCTCAAAACTGCTAAGAAAAAGGGCCATCCAGCAAGTCCCAGCAGACCAACAAGGATCCGGAATTTACTCAAGGTTCTTTTTGGTGCCAAAAAAGACAGGGGACTGGAGACCCATTTTGGATCTCAGCAGACTAAACAAGTCTGCACAAAGAACGAAGTTCCGGATGGTCACGCTTCAGTCCATTTTACCCTTTCTGGGTCAGGACAATTGGATGTGCTCCATAGATCTTCAGGATGCATACTACCACATCAAAATGGACAGATGCTCCCGAAGATTCCTTCGCTTCTGGCTGGGAGCCAGCCATTATCAGTTCAGAGCCCTGCCCTTTGGTCTCACCACAGCCCCCAGGGTGTTTACCAAATGTATGGCAGTAGTTACCGCTCACCTGAGATGGCAAGGATTCCAGGTGTTTCCATATCTCGACAACTGGCTCCTCACTGCTACCACCAGACATCACCTTCTGCGAGCCAGAGACTGCACCATCGACACTTGCTCCAGGCTAGGTATCTCAATAAATTTCGAAAAGTCTGCATTGTCGCCCTGCCAATCTATCTCCTTTATAGGCGCAAATTTAAATACCAAAGACATGTTAGCGGGCCTCCCACCAGACAGAGTGTTAGTGATTCGTCAGCATGTCAAGGTTTTATTAGCATGCAAAATGATTCAAGCCAGATTTACCACATACCGGTGCATGGGAGATCGTAGGTTTACCCCGGGAGTCATCTCTGTGTCACTGCTGGACAGAGGCACAACAAACTAATGGGCACATTATTTCTAACATAAGGGGTGGCATAAGACACATAACTTTGGGCTAGGCTTATAAATGCCTTAGGGCAGATAGCCTAGTATAAACCTATGAACCTATTTGTCCTTCAAACGCTAGGTCTCATTGCAGCAGGGTTCGTACTTGTCACTCTAGCTCATTTTCACATGAGGATTCTCCAGTAGCTTCTTTTAACCCTGTGGTCCTTCCAGCAACTTCCCATGTCTTATATGATTATGATCACTCAGGCATGCGAGAAGCATCTTGCTTGGTGGATGGTCTCCACATCAGTGCTCCATGGCAGACCAATTGTTCTCCCCCCTCCAGTGGCTACAGTGAACACGGATGCCTCCCTGATTGGGTGGGGGGACATTATCAGGGCAGAACAGTCCAAGGCACCTGGCAACCTCACGAGTATCATCTGCACATAAATGTCTTGGAGATGAGGGCCGTGCTCTTAGTGTTGCAGGCTCTTCAGGACTCTCTTCCTACTGGGACCATTGCAGTTCAAATGGACAATATGTCCGTAGTGTGGTACATCAACAAGCAGGGCGGAACCCAGATCCTACCCCCTATGTCGAGAAGCACTCAGACCCTGGCAGTGGGCGATCTCTTCCCAACGGTTTCTGACTGCAACGCACATCCCTGGGAGGTCCAATGTCATAGCAGACAGACTGAGCAGAGCAATTCTCATGCCTCACGAGTGGTCGCTGAACCAGGTAGTTGCGGACCAAATCTTCCGCAGATGGGGCTAACCTTGCTGTGACCTTTTTGCAACTCCCTTCAACAGCAAGTGCAGCAATTTCTTCACACTTCTTCTACTTCCCGGGCATTCCCCCAGAGACGCTCTAGTCCACGATTGGCCCCAGGGACTTCTTTATGCTTTTCCTCTCATACCGAACCGAAGCTAATTCAGAAGGCTACCGTTTTGGGTTGCAAAATGATCCTCATTGCTCCTTACTGGCCTCGACAAATATGGTTTCTGTTCCTGCATTGCTATCTTCTCGAACAGCCTTGGACTCTGGACCTAGTTCCAGATGACCTGATTCATCAATCGGGCAGGCTGTACCAATCCCTGCATTCTCTCCAGCTCACAGCGTGGTTGCTCCACTTCCAGCCTTAGCCAGGCTCCCAGATATCTCCCCCTCTGTGTGCAAAATCCTTTTGTCATCGCACAAGTCTACGACCAGAAAAACTTACGCTAGTAAGTGGAAAAGTTTTTCTTCCTGGGTAGAGGCAAAAAGTATAGACCCCTTTTCAGCCCCCGTACACTCCATTTTGAAATTTCTCGCGGAGCTCTTCCATGCTGGGTCCGCTTCCGCTACAATTAGAGTTCAGTTAGCGGCAATTTCAGATTTTCACATTAGCCTGTCGGAAAACAATATCATGTCCCATAAGCTGTGTAAAGTCTTTCTCAAAGGAACCACTCTGCTCAAGCCCCCAGTGAGAGATCCTCCTCCACCGTGGGATCTAAATTTGATTTTAGCTTCGCTAATTTTGCCCCCTTTCGAACCTGCAGCTTCTTGTTCACTGAAGTTCTTATCTTGGAAAACCCTTTTTCTGGTAGCTATTACTTCAGCCAGAAGAGTTTTGGGACTACAGGCTCTTTCTATCCGTCCCCCATACCTCATGTTCCACAATGACAGGGTTGCTCTTGGGACTAATCCTTCCTTCCTTCCTAAGGTCTCTTCAGAGAGTAACTTGAATCAGTTCATAGGCCTTCCTGAGTTTTTCCCTAACCACTCCAACAGAGCATGGTATAAGTTGCATCAGTTAGATGTTCACAGGCAACTACGCTTTTATTTACATAGAACCAAAGACATTAGAAAATCAGATCAACTGTTCCTGTCTTGTGCAGTAGGTAAACAAGGTCTTCCGCTCTCAAAGGTAACCTTATCCAGGTGGTTGTCTTCTATCATCACATTCATATACCAACTCAGGAATAAAGAATTACCAGTCAAACCAAAAGGTCACTCCACCAGAGCTTTAGCCACTTTGGTGGCTTTTCAGGCTAGGTTGCCCATGGAATCTATTTGTGCTGTGGCTACCTGGGCCAACCCACATACGCATTACAGGTTGGATTTGGTTTCCAGGAGCAGAGCTGATTTTGGTTCCACTGTTCTGAAGAGTCTTTTCCGATGAGCCACCCAGGATTTTAGGTGCTAGGGACGCTGTCCCAACCAGTAAGAATGAAGGCGAGATAGACAACTTAACATAAAGAAGTTATGTACCTACCATAACGTTCCATGTTAGTTTTCTTCTCGCCTTCTTTCTTGCGTCCCACCCTCCATCCCCCTATCCTAGTGGACCGAGAAGAGTTCTTCTTGATTGAGCACTGGCTGAATCTTCTCTGGCTATTTCCTTCTGCTTAGTAGTCTCCCCGGTAGGATTTATGCATTCTAGGATAGCATTCATTTATTATTATGTCTGCAGTTAGACTTACCAAATGAGATCTGGGTATCTAGCGCCAGGCATCATGGGATATAGGGGGGGGCCTCGAGCCAGTAAGCAGCTCTCGAGCTTTTGAAGATGGCCGAGTCGGAGCCAAGGATCAGCTCCGAAACCAACCAGCAAGAAAGAATGCGAGAAGAAGACAACTAACATGGAACGTTATGGTCGGTACATAACTTCTTTTTATGTAGTCACCGTAACGTTCCAGGTTTGTTGTCCTTGATCTCGCCTTCCTTCTTTTGCCCCACCCTCCTTTCCCCTTCCTGGAGGATCAAGAGGAGTTCCTTCATTGGCTACACTGGCTGAGTTTCCCTTTTACCGTACCAGTTGGATAGACCTAGATTCCCTTTCTATCCCCTTGCTGATTATTTACACCTTTATACACAGGTCTACTTTTGTATGTAAAGTCTATTATATTTTTCTTGCATAGTCTAGTGTTTTTGGGTCATCACAAACGAGATCTGGGTAACTCCTGCTAGGCATGTTGGGATAGGGGCTAGCCTCTTGCCAGTAAAAGCTCTCGAGCTTTAGTATACGGCCGAGTTGGAGCCGAGGATTGGCTTCAAACCCCAACCAGCAAGAAGGAAGGCGAGATCAAGGACAATAAACATGGAACGTTATGGTGAGTACATAACTTCTTTTTTCTTGCATTCTCTATCTGGGTTACTTGGTTGTTCTTGTTTAGACTGGCTAAGGTCTGCAAAGGTAAGGAAGGGGGAATAGAATGTTTCAGGCGGACACACGCTGGCTGATTTTTGTTATCTATCAAGAGTACTCTTCATTTTTGCTTTCTGTCAGAATGCCTTCTTATAAGAATTTACATTTATATATTTGTATTTTAATTGGGGTGGTAAATCTTTGATTCAGTTAACTTTTACTTGGAATTGCACAGTATAGGGATGCACACTTTGGAGTCAAACATAGATCTATAGAATATTGTTTATGCATAACTTATTACCAATCTTATATGACATTGTTGTGCTGACATACTTTGAGAATTAGAGCTACTGGCATCTTGGAGAGAATTTGGAAAATGCAAAACAAAAACAGCTGCACTAATTACTACTTATCTTACATTGTCAAGCATCTCTTACATGCAATGAATATATACTTTCCTATAGTATTCATTTGCTGATATAACTTAATCCATATATGAAGTCATAATCATCCATTATGGCATCAGTGTGTGATGCTGAGGTTTCAGAGGTGTCATAGTCAGTATGTCCTTCAAGTAGTAAGATGGTGTGAGAGAGAGATTGTGCGTGTCTGAGTGGGAGAGAGAGAAAGAAAGAAAGAGACAAAGTCGTCAGCATTTCTTTCTTTTTTGTAAGCCTGTGCAGAAAGTTTCATTCAGTATTTGATAGCACATGTGCTTGTTCTTCTTAGGAAAACCTGGAAGAATTATATAGAACTGCTAAAATGTAAAAATAAATATATATATATATATATATATACTATATATATATATATATATATATATATATATATCTTATGATCATTGCTGAGCTTGTAGGCTGTTTCTAACAGAGGTCAGGATAAATGGGTGGAGCTTATGCTTAACTTTATTTCTATTAATACCAGTTTGAATAGCTAACTAGTGCCCCCCTAAAGTAGAGGCATTGATTTATAATTGCTTTCTTAATTTATTGGTATTAACATTATCCTGTCCACCCACTTATCCTGTCCTTCTGCTTTGACTGCAAAGCATTCAGGTGCCTTCCATGCTCCTATGATGTACCTGTTTTGCTCTGTAATAGTCTGATTTTGTTTGCTTCCCAAACAAACAGACATGCTGTAAGACGCTCAGCTAAGTAGATTGTATTTGTCAAGTATTTTCTTCCAGTATTTTTATTTTCTTCAGTTTTTCTCTTTTTTTCTGCTGTATTTTCTCTGTTGTTTAAAAAAAGGTCTTTCTCTCTTCCTTTCTTTCATTCTGTTGCTTGCATCTAGACGAGTAGGCCCTGACCAGAGATTATTGGCTCATTTTTCTGAGTGCAGTGTTAGAAATTATCATTATTGCTGTTATTGTTTATGGTTGATGTTACAGTTTCTTGTAGCTGGAATTGCTGTTTGCGTTTTCCTAACTGATGGACAATCAATCCAGCCTCAGGAAGTCTGTTGCATGCAACCACACAGTGTGTGATATGCCTGGGGCTGGAAAATATTAGTGCCTCTTGTGAAATTATTAAGGTCATCAGTCCTTGCTCTATCCAAGAGTATAAAAACAGCTTAATTTTAAAAGGACTTTTGCCCTTTCCTTGCCAAAATACATTAGACAGAAGAGAGGAGAAGCATGAAAGAAGAGAAAGTTAGATGATATCCCATCAGTGCCTTCTCCTTCAGTAAAGGAGACGCCATCTTTGACAGTTTAAGAACCATGTTTTTCCCTGGTGCCAGGCCAGTCTCATGCTGAAACCATTGTAATCTCAGATCAATCCTCAGAAGAATGGTCATTCACCACGCTTCAGAGTGAGAACTGTGCTAACTTCTTTCTTATCTTCCTTCCACCTCCACCATTAGGTCTTTAAGAACTGTGCGGAGTTAGAATTGTGTAATAAGAGCCATCATCCTACCATTGCTCTGTTTCCAGGGTGGATTGGTGTGGCCGTAGGAATTCCATGAAATAAAGCTAATTCCATGGCATGGGTCTTTATCCTGAAGGTGTCAGAACCATTGACCTTCCTGTTTCATTCTTCTTTTGCACAAGTTTGATTGGATCCCTTGGTGCTGACTCCTCAGCATGTGATACACTTGACTCTGATTCTTTTGGTGTCAGCTGTGTCTCACTGCCAGTCCCGGACCTGTCTTTGGCACCGAGCTGTTTTGCACTCTTTTCTGTAGTGAGGTTCTCAGTATTTGAGGCATTTGTGCTGCTTTTGATACTTGCTGGTCCAGCTTCTGTTGTTACTAGAAAAAAAATAACTTGGCAGAGAGCCCTTGGCAACAAAACAAGCTCAGCCTTTGCCTCAGCCAGTAGTGGGTGCCTCTGTAGTAGCAAGCAGTAACTTCTCTGACCACACACGTACCTGTCTGGCTTCCTCTAGTGTAGTCCTTTTAGCCACCGTTAAACCTGGGTTCAGCTGTGTCTTCTTCAGCTGTTCCACTGTGAGAGCTTGACATGGGAGAACCATTTTTACTGGAGCATGGAGACATACTGGGGGATATTGCTGTATGCATCTGAGGAACAGACCTCTTGATGGACAAATATTCCTTTTCCAAGTTGGTCACTGAAAATACCTGTAAAGAAAAACACAAAAAGTTAAGTGTTCATCATAAGATATGGTATCTTTAAGAAAAAGATGATTTTCTTACCTTAGCCAAAATATTGTTACAGACAGTTTTTGTACACAGAATTCAATATCTGTAAATTGGGTCAGTCAGAAATTTTCATGAGGGATGACTCTGACATAAACTGAGACGGGGATTCCTCTCTTCCCAGCCCCAAATTCTAATGCTGGGGAAACCTGGTCCTCACAACCACCTTTGGAGGAATTTTCTTTTTCTCACATTATTGTCAGGATGAATGAAGTGTTTTATGGGAACAAATGAATGTTCTTCCTGAATTGAGGAGATGTTATGATATGTTGCAGGCATATATTTCTCATTCTATGCTTATTCCTTCTTTAGTGCCAGCCCATGGAGCTGTATATAATGCTGTCTGTATCAACCCTGATTCACAACCTACAGACCCCAAAAGACAGGCTTCAAAAAGTTTCTCAAATGTTCTTTCTTAGGTCAGACCCTGCAACTATATCAGCATCTGTCAGGCTCCTAGCATCAACCAACCCTTCCCCAGTGGACAAGGAGGAGAGGATATGAGACAGATTTGCTAAGAGAATTTTTTTCTTCAGTTTTGTTGTATAGAATTAACTATCCGATCCATACATGAAAGTTTGTGCTTTTTTGTGTAGACAGTTTGAGAAACCTAGCTACCAGTCTTCCCCCTGAAGGTAGTGACCATCTGTTTTTCTGTTTCCAACATTTCTGAAGTATCTAAGCATGCCTTAAGGAGTGTGTGTGTGATGGTGCAGATATTGTGTCTAGGGCCTCTGCTTCTGCTACTGTTTTGAGGAGGTATATCTGGGTATGAAATCAAAAGATGTTCTGTAGTCCTATCTCGCCTTCATTCTTACATATGGGTTCAGAGCCAATCCTCTGCTCCAACTCAGCTGATTACAAAGCTCGAAGTTTCTAAGTTGGCCCATGGCAAGGTAGGTATCCCATAATGCACTTCTAACAATCTCCAGATCTCGTTTGCCACTCTACGAGTTCAGAAGTGTTCTCTTTCTTGGCCGTGGCTAAGTTGGAATATTTTTTTCTTCCAATATTTATAGTGTTCTTTGTTTCTGTAAAGTTAATTTACTATTAATAGCTTACTGTTGTTAACTTTCGAGTAGTTAGTTAGTGTGTTTCTGAAGTTTTATTGCAAATTGTTGTTGCTAATTGTTGGCCGTTGCTTCTGCAGGCCTTCCTTAGTGGTATCCCTTTGTTTCTGTTGTGCTAGTTATTGTTAATCTTTCTCAGGCATAGGTCCATTTTTTTAGTTAGAGGACCTACTCTTGCGTTTTCTGTTGCTTGTTTATTCTTTATCTCGCCTACCCCTCTGTTCAGGGCTAGGCCCGTTTAAGTTAGAGTACCTAGTCCTCTATTGCCTTTCTCCCTTGTGTGTTGTTTCTTGAGCAGGGCTGGGCCCATTTGTTAGAGGACCTCGTCCTGTCTTCTTATTGTCTGTCTATGATTATAGTCTGTTTTTGTTGTTGTGGTAGTTCTGTCTAAGGAAACTAAAGACCATAAACCTTCGGGTTTTAAAAAATGCCTAAAATGTTTTCAAAAAATTTCCCTGACTGACGGGCACAGTATTTGTGTTTATTGTTTGGGAGCCTTACATCTACAGGAGACATGTATTTTTTGCCATTCTTTCAGTTCCCGGGTTCTCCAGGAAAGGTAGAACAAACTGATTTTTAAAGGTCTCCTTAAACCTTCCTTTGAGGAGGATTTAGCTAGTTATTTCTCTTCTCACTCTAGGTCTCCCTTTCAAAAAAAGAGAAGGGTAAGTCAGTGAAAAGACCGTCTCCTACATCGACTAACAAGTCAGGACCGCCAGAGAAAGTTGCCAAGGTTGACAAACCTACCTCTTCAGCTCCTCTGCCTTCAGAACCGGTTGAGGTTATTGATATAGACTTTCCAGTTTCAGCCCCAAGTTTGTTGGAGCCTACAGCTGACTCCATACCATGGAGCCGGTCAAAAGACTTACTACCGGTATCCCTGACACTAAGATCTCCAATTTTGCAGAGATCTCGATCCCCTAACTTGTCTACTTGTCTTCCAGATCCTCCAGGAGTCTTTCTGATGAGGATGTCAAGAGGGTGGTGCATAGACTTTTGAAGTTGTCGGCGCTAGCAAATTTGTTGTCAGCTGTGACCCAATCGGTTCCGGAGCTGTCTAAGGCCGTATTACCTGCTTCTGTTCCTCCTCCAAGCCATACCGGTCTTTCAGAGCCAGATCGATCAATGCCGTTTGTTGTGCAACTGTCGATTCCAGCACCCCAAGTGGCTTTCCCGGAGCCGAGTTCTGCTCCGACTTCTGTGCCGTTCGTGGTGTCTTGGAGCCGAAGCTCACCAGTCGGCCCCAGTGGGGATGCTTGAACCTGAACTACTTCGGTTCCGAGCCTACCTCTCGGTGCGTCGGCTTGGCTGAGCTCGGATCCTACATCTGTCTTGGAGCCGGGGGCTACTTCCGCTTCTTCAGAGCCAGTGGTGTCCTCAGATCCAGGGGGATCTGCCTTCGAGATGATGAGGAGTGTGCTGTCTAGATATTCAGCTCTACACAAGGGTACTGATGTTCTTCCCCCTCAAGCTCTGACCTCTGTCTCAGCACCATCTCTCTGTCATGACAGCAGAGACCTGCAGCCTCAGTAGCCCCCCTTGAGTGGCCCCCAGTCTTCTGAGACCTCCCCAGAATACCCTTCTGAGGAGCCTCCTTGGAAGAAAACTTGCAAGAGGAAGCACGTAGACTCCCCTGATGAGTCCATCACCTCTGATACTGACCTCTAGGAGTTAGAAAGGTCCCCTAGGTTGTCCTCTGATGAGATCTCCTTTGTAGATATCCTAGAGATCCTGAAACAGAGAGGGGCAGCTGGCCCACTTTCACCTTTTCTAATGAGGAGTCAGTATACCTGAAGGCTTTCGGGTCTCAACCTTCAGCCTCTTGGGTATCTCCACCTTTCGATGAGCTGTTAGATTTGGTGAGTCGAAAAGTGTGGGAAACTCCTGACACCGTGGAATCAGTCCCTAGAAGGCAGAACAAATTCCTTTCAGCTCCTAAGGAAAAAGATTTTCTGACCAAAGGTGTGCCTGTAGATGCCATGGTGGTGGCAGCAGCCACAAAGAAGGAACTAGCAGAGACTTCCTCATCTGTCCACCCACCGAATAAAGAGTCTCGAATGATGGACAGATACGGGAAGTGTATTTTTTCTTCAGCGGCTTTTACACTCAGATTGCTGAATTACCTCACCCATTTTACTAGGCTTCAAATAGATCTCCGAAAAGAGCTGGGAGATACTCTCCAAGGTACTTTAACTGAAGGAGTCCCTGAGAAGGTTACTGCTCAGTTGTCCACCTTAAACTCTGTTGTTAACTCCTCCATAAGGCTGATATCTTACGCAGCAGATGGAGCGAGCAGGGCAGCGGGTTCAGGAGTTTCCCTTATGAGACTCTCCTGGATGCGCTTGTGTAACTTTGCTGAGCCCTTCAAATCTACATTTACCAATGCCCCCTTTGACGGTTCCTTTCTGTTTGGACCAAAGGTAAAAGACACACTCACCAGATGCGAGCAGGAAGGGAAGACTCTCTCTGCCGTGGGAGTACATTTTTCCCTCCCTTCTAGACCATACCCTAAAGGTCAGAAAGGGGGAAAAATGTGGTTCAAGAAATCTCAGAGATTTTTCCCAGATGCACAAGGTGATTCCTTTTCCAGAGACAGAGGAGGAGGAAATAGTGGTAGATGTTGCCCTAGAGGCAGGTGGGAGGGTCCGCAAAACCAGGGTGACCGCGATTCCTTTCGTGGATGTCCCTATCAGCACTCCTGAAGTGAGGCCTGGCTGCACTTCTCTGGAGCCAGACGGGGATTGCTTATGTTTGTATCCAGAAGCCTGGCATGACATCACACAAGACAAGTGGGTACGAAGGATAATTTCCAGAGCATACTCCATACCCTTCTCTTTTCCACCTCAGCTGACCAAGAAAATCCCAGATGTTCCACCCAATTACAGTGATCAAGCAAATCTAGAAGTCCAAAAGTTGCTCCAAAAGAGTCATCCAAACTGTCCCCGCAGACTAGATAGGATTTGGAACTTACTTCAGATTCCATTTAGCGCCAAAATGAGCAGGGGACTGGAGGCCCATCTTGGATCTCAGCAAGTTAAATGAATCAGTGAAGAAGTCCACGTTCCGAATGGTAACACTGCAGTCTATACTCCCTCTGTTAGGGAAAGACAATTGGATGTGCCCCATAGACCTCCAAGATGCATACTACCACATAAAAATGGACAGAGCATCAAGGAGTCATTTACGCTTCTGGTTGGGAGCCAGTTATTACCAATTTTGTGCTCTGCCCTTTGGTCTCATCATAGCCCTCAGGGTGTTCACCAAATGCATGGCGGTAATAACGGCTCACTTGAGACGTCTTGGATTCTAAGTGTTTCCGTACCTGGATGACTGTCTCCTGACTGCCACCACCAGGCATCTACTTCTACAAGCCAGTGATTCAACCATCCAAGTCTGTATTTAGCTAGGCATCACTATAAACTGGCAAAAGTCTGTCTTGTCACCCTCTCAGTATGTGTAGGCGCAGAAATAGACACAGTCGCAATGATGGCACGCCTTCCTTCAGACAGAGTGCAAAATCTAAGACAACAAACATACAGCCTGTTTCCCCATCACAAGGTCAAAGCGAAGACCTACTCAAGCTACTGGGAACATTGTCCTCTGCTATAACTCTAGTTCTGTTACCCAGACTACATATGAGAATTTTACAGTGGCTACTTTTTTCCCAGTGGTCTCTTCAGCAACTGCCTCTGTCTCATCCCATTTTAATAATGGAATCTTGTGAAAAGGACCTTCGTTTGGATCCAGTCCAATCTACTAATGATAGGGAGTCCATTCATTCCTTGCCAACCCATTGCTGCTGTGACCACGGATGCCTCCCAGATAGGGGTGGGCATTATCTGAGAAGGACAATCCAAGGCACATGGCAAGAACACGAGGCTCACTTGCATATCAGTGTTCTAGAGGTGAGAACAGTGCTACTAGCATTGCAAGCACTTCACGACTTTCTTCCTCTAAGGACAATAGCAATCCAATCAGACAATATGTCAGTGGTATGGTATATAAACAAACAAGGGGGAACCAGATCCTACCCCCTATGTCGAGAGGCTCTACGCGTTTGGCAGTGTGTGATGTCTTCCCAATGCTTTCTAGTTGCAACGCATATCCCAGGGAGAACCAGTGTGATAGCCGACAAGCTCAGCAGGGCAATCTTGATGCCTCACGAATGGTCTCTGAATCAGAAAGTCGCAGAACAGGTTTTTTGCAAAAGGGGACAGCTTTGCTGCGATCTGTTTGCCACCCAAATGAACATCAAATGCAGCAGCTACTTCACCCTTATCCCCCCACCCCAGGGGAGACACCAAGAGACGCACTTGTTCACAATTGGCCCTCGGGACTTCTTTATGCTTTTCCTCCCTTTCCGCTGTTATTGAAAGTTATCCAGAAAGTGAAGACTTTGGGAAGCAGAATGATTCTCATCACTCCTTACTGGCCTCATCAGATTTGTTTCCCCTTCCTTGGGCCTCACCTTCTGGACAATCTATGGACTCTGGACCCAGTACCAGACCTTCTGACACATATGTCAGGCACGTTCCATCCCTGTCTCCACACCCTCAACTTGACAGTGTGGCTGCTCCACTTCCATCCCTAGACAGGCTTCATGATTTTTCCCCTGCGGTTACAGATATCCTGTCATCTCATAAACCTTCTACAAGAAAATTGTATGCTAGCAAATGGAAAAGATTTTCTATTTGGGGACAAGCTAGGAACATAGATCCATTCACAGCCTCCATTCCCTTAGTATTAGAATTTCTAACCGAACTTTTTCATCAGGGGTCAGCTGCTGCTTCAATCAAAGTTCAATTAGCAGCTATCTCCAATTTTCATTTGGGGCAACATGAACCTAATCTTATGGCTCACAGATTGCCTAAATCATTTTTAAAAGGCACTACCTTACTAAGACCTCCCTCTCAGGAGCCCTGGGATTTAAATTTGGTTCTTTCAAAACTTACCTCACCGCCTTTTGAACCTTCACAACATGTGATTTAAAGTTCCTTTCATGGAAGGCCATTTTTCTGATAGCCATTACATCCGCCAGAAGAGTGTCAGAGCTGCAAGCACTCTCAGTCAAACCTCCCTACTTAACCCTTCCTCCGTCCTCAAGATTTGTTCACAATCAAATATTAATCAAACCATTTAATTGCCAGTATTTTTTTCCAAATCATACAAACAAAGTGGATGTACACTGACAGTTTGGTTCTATCTTCATAGAACCAAAGAGTTTAGGAAATCAGACCAATTATTTATATCTTTTTCGGAGACGAGAAAAGGAATGCCAGTCTTCAAGATAACGTCATCAAACTGAATTTCAAATTGCATATCTTTTATTTACTCTTCTAATGGCAAAGAACTCCCATTTAAAATTAAAGCTCATTCCACCAGATCTATATCCACATCTGCCGCTTTTCAAGCCAGAATTCCAATGGACAGTATATGTGCAGCAGCAGCAGCTTGGGCTACCCCTCATACCTTTGCCTCCGGGGGTAGAGCCTCCTTTGGTTCCATGGCTCTTAGGTGTATATTCCCATGAGCCATCCGAGAAAAGGGTGCTAGGGACGCTGTCCCATATGTAAGAATGAAGGCGAGATAGGACTACACAACATAAAGAAGTTATGTACTCACCATAACTTTCCATGTTTGTAGTCCATCTCACCCTTCATTCTTACGAACCCACCCACCTACCCCCCATCCATGTATCCCTGGAGAATCTGGAGACAAGATAATGTCTATCTTCCTTAGAGTTGGAGACCTTTCATCTATTGTTTTTCCTTGTGGAAATACTTTTATATCATTATTATAGACAGCAGCAAGCAAGATCGGGGATTGTTAGTAGTGCATTATGGGATACCTACCTTGCCACGAGCCAATTTAGAGACTTTGAGCTTTGTAATTGGCCGAGTCGGAGCCGTGGATCGGCTCTGAACCCATATGTAAGAATGATGGGCGAGATGGACTACAAACATGGAACTTTATGGTGAGTACATAACTTCTTTTTTTCTGATGAGGTAATGTCTGAAATTTTGAATTCAGCCTTAGAAAAATAGGTGTTCTTTGGCCCATTTTTCTCCTAAGACCATTTGATGAGAGAGGGAAATTACTTCAGGGTGTTAAGATTTTTCGGCCCCTCTCCCTCTTAAAAATCTCCCAGATCCTCCTCCACTCCTAAAATAAAATCCCTACCTCCTTCTCAGGCTAAACAAAGAGACGGGAACAATAAGAAACAAGGGTCCTATCAAAAAAAAGGGAGAGTATATAACTTTAGAATGAATATACCAGCATTCTTCCTCCCCTCCTGACCCAGTCTCTCAAAACATGTCCTAACAACAGATTCTGCACATTACCCTTCGGCAGCAGGTTGCAACAGACTCATGGGTGTTAAAGGTTCAGGAAGAATGCAGTTGGCACTGGATACAAAAACCTCCTTCCAGGGGGGAGTTCCTTCCCACTTTATGAACCAAGCAAGAGTTTTTCTGTAGGTTCCTCCAACACTTGTTTAGCCTACAAGTCCTAGGACCAGTGCCATTAAATCAAAGAGGCAAGGGATTTTATTCCAGAATGCTTCTGGTACCAAGGAAAGACTATTTTTGGAGACCAGTTCTGGATCTTTTATTACTAAGTTTGTATGTGGAAGTTCTAAAATTCAAGATCTTGACCCTTCAGAGTCTAGTACTTCTCATTCCCCAGGGAAGCTTTATGGTAACATTGTAAAAGATACTTTGCATCACATTCCCATAGCCAAAGGCTTCAGGAGATTTCAAAGATTTTTCTTTTTGTGGGTCACTTTATCAGTTTTCTACATTATCCCTTTATTTATCTACTGCTCCAAGGGTGTTTATGAAGTGTTCACAAACTGTTTAATTAACAATTCTTACATTAGTATATATATTTACGTGTACTTCATAGGACATCTACTGGACATAGAGTAATCAACATCATGATTTTAGACAAATTAGGATGTATAGAAGTTATATTGGTAGAAATTGAGCCAACACGAGTTTTAATTAGACTATTAGTTTTATATGAGTGTTTATGTTATAAGATATAGAGTTTTTAGCAGTCACAGAATTATTTACGTGTAATCAGATGATTTTGACATGGTCATTAAACTTTAGCATGTAAATTGAGTTGTTATACTACAAAACCAGCAGTGATGGAATGTTTGTTATAGAATTTTTATCACAATATTTTTAACAATATTATTAAGCATGTTTTAATTATTAGCTTGTGTCAATATACTATATCAGTGATACACAGCGTTTTTGTTGCAAACTATATGCAGTATGTTTCTTTAAGTTAGATACACAAGTTTGGCGCCAAAAAATATATACATTGACTTATAGATGATTGTTTAATTGATTCTGAAGAAGTCCACATTGTAGTGGATGAAAGCACTAGATCCGTGAATTTTTGAACGCAGTGTTTTTTGTACAATAAACAGGTTGTATTATAACTGGTGCGAGTGAGCTTCTTCCTTAAGGCATCCTGTTAATAGTGTTTATACCTCTTTTTTACGTGTTTATGAAGTGTTTAGCTTCAGCCATGCATAGCAGATTGCAGACTGAATGACACTCACATTTTTCCTTATTTAAATGACTTGCATATCTTTGCATAGTCTTTTCCCAGAGAGTCTGTAACATATGATCTGATGTTGTCTTTTTCATTCTTCATCACTATTGGGTTTGGATCAGATCTTTGGATCTCATTCGGCGTCATACACTAGACTTTGGATCCAGCTGTTAAGCTCCTACCTCTACCCACAATGCACTATTCCATCCCCATTGCCTCAGATCTTGTTTGCCAGCATCGTGGTTAGACGTAGGTTCTGCTTTCAAGCATTGTAAGCAGATTTATTTCTTATTGTTAACTGCTAAAATTCTCTAATTTTCTTCGGTACTCCTTAGAATTTATACATCCTCCCTCTTAGTGGTCACTGGTGTTAGGAATTTCTTAGACCTTTAGTCAACCTCCTTTCTACTAAGTACTTAATATTCTTCATACAATTGTTGGTACCTTCTTTTACCTGATTTTAAAACTATATCTTTGACTGGATATCTAACAAACTTGTCAGTATTAATGTATTCGCAAAAAGTGCAATCATTACATCTGTACATTCCTTGCTTATTAATATAAAAGTCAGATGTATTTTTTCGTTGCTCTTTATAACAAAGGATGTTCTTTAAGTTACTAGCTCTTCTGTAACTAAAACTTGGTGAATCTGATATGATATTCCTCTCTTAGCTCAAGTATCTCGGTTAGTATAGACCACTATTTTTTAATAGTGTTCTTCATGACTGGTGTACTTCTATCATGTGTAGGAGTGTATCGTAGTTTGATATGGTTTTGACTGGTGAACGATCGTACGTCTGTATTGGTGGTTAGCAGAGATGTGTATTCTGTGGACCTATTGTTTATAATGTCTTGCTTAATTGTTTTAACTTGTTGTTGACTATAACCTCTCTGCATGAATTCTGAAGTAGTCCTTTCAAGTTGCTGTTCCATTAGTGAATCATTTGTATTTAATTTAGCTATCCTAACAAGCTGATTTTTTGGATAAATATATGATGGGTCTAAGCTGGTTCTATGTAGATATGTATTTTTCCTGGATGGTTTTCTGTACATAGTAGCATTTATCTGACTAGTGTGAAGTTTTTTTAGGGTTATGTCAAGGAAATTAAATGTTTGAAAGGGTACTTCACATTTAAAATTTAAGAAATCAGTGATTGTACAGATGTATGACTCAAATTTCATGAATTATTCTGGTGTCCCTTCCCATAATAAGAAAAGATCATCCACAAACCTTTTTTAAAATTTCACATTTCTGAGATAGGGATTATTTTCACTGACTATATGTTGTTTCTTCCATTGATACATTACAGTTTTGGCATAGGTGTTTGGCGACTGGAGTACCCATCGCCACATCTCTTGCCTGTTTGTAAAACTTCTTTTGATATAAAAAGATGTTATTGGTAAGTATAATATCCAGTAATTCACAAATAACATTAATGTGACACTGTGTGTAATCAAAGAATTCAAGTAAATGTTTAACAAATCAAATTCCTATCTCTTTGGGAATAACTGTAAACAATGAGTCTTCATCTAATGTAACAAAAAACAGTCTTTTCCTGGGTGTAACATAAGCCATTTTGATAGATGAGAAATTAAATCAGTTGTGGCCTTAGTAATGGTACCTGTTGCATGTAAATATTAAGTTGGTTATCAAGGTAGCTCAATAAGGGCTCCTTCGCTCATCCTCTTGCTGACACTATTGGTGTAAGTGGGGGAGATACAAGGGATTTATGGACTTTAGGTTTGCCATATATTACAGGTACAACAGGACTATCAGGTCTAAAGTACCAGTATAATTCTTCTCCAATGAGGTTGTCCTTGAGCATATTTTCTAGTCTTAAGGAAATCTGCGTAATTATCTGATTCACCAGTTGTTTGTATATTTGCTCATAATTCGAGGTGGCTAGTATAGAGAGCATTTTATTTATATAGTATTGACTACTAATCAGTTCATAATCACAGCAACCCCACCTTTGTCTGCTATTTTTATGACTGTCTGAATTTGTAGTAAGATTCTTGACTGCCTGTATCTCTGATGCAGTGAAGTTAAAGTATTTACTGTGCTTGTCACTGTAAAAATGTTTATGTAGTTCTTTTTCTACTGATTTTTCAAAGGCCAAAACAAGTGGATTGTTAGGTGGTATAAACGTACTTGAACGTTTGGGTACATTCAGTGGAGCATTGTTCTCTTTAAACAGAATCTTAAGGTTAAGACAATGCGTAAAATGTTTAAGTTCTAGCAACATTTAAGCAATATCCATTTGAGTGGAGTGTACAAATGTTAAACCTTTAGATAAAGCTGACAGTTCATCCAAATTTAAAGTATAAGACGATAAATTTATTACCATTGATTTGTTGTGTGTTGGAACTTCATTTGGCTCCTGATTATGGGTCTGTTGTTCCTCCTCTTGTCATTCGTGTTGGGGCAAGTATCTATCAGATCACACATGCATTCATAATATTGAACCACAAGTACCAGTATGACTCTGTTGTAGTCCATGTGGGTGTTAATGGCCTGAGATGTACCTCCCTGGACTATATGAAGAGACATGATAAAGCTTTCAGATTGTGTCCCAGGCAGGTGTGAGCCTAGCATTGTGCAGCATTCTACTTTCTTTAAGGGTGATACCACAGTATAAACAAAAGATGATTGACTTCAGCAACTGGCATAGTTACTGGTGTCATTGTAAGGGGGTCCAATATTTGTCAGCTTCGGAGGACATGATCAACAGACCACGTTGCTTTGCCAGGTATAGTCTGCACCTGCCCCCACTAGGCTTTCCGATATTGGCAAAAACATTATTCCCCTCAGTGTCTTTTTAGGTAATGCCAGTCTGATAAACCTTCCAATGTAGCACATTTTACGCAGGCTAAACTGAAGGTGTTACCGTTTAATCCTAAGAGTCTTAACAAGAAATTCCATTCCCTGGAAGCACTCTTCATCCTGGAGAGTGTTGACATCTTTGCAGATGTTCTTCTTGTTTCACTGTTGCAGTCATTACATTTGGGGAATCCTGCTGGCAGGTTGCCCTCAGCCGGCCTGAATTCCAAAGTCTTGGGTCGTGTGTCGGTTGCTGTCACCCCTTCCCTGACGTCAGGTCGTCAGGGGTATAAAATAAGCAGCCAACGCCATTTTCTTCAGTCTTTCTTGCTGCGCGGTGCCCGAAGCAGAAGCAGTTTGCAAGTGCCGGTCGGCCGATTCCTGAGATTTTCGTGTTCAAGTTTCAGATCCGAAGTCTTGAATAAAGCTAAGTACCCCGTTGGGGAAACTTTTTCTTGCTCCAGACCGATGTCAGAAAAAGTAAATAATTGTATTTCTTGTGGAAAGCAAATACCTCATAAGGACTTTCATTCTTACTGTATTCCTTGCCTAGGCCCTGATCACAACGTTTCTGGTTGTCAGTTTTGTGCTAGATTTAACCAACGCACTATTAAGCGTCGGTATGATTTTGCCTTAAACTATTTTGGACGCTGGTTTAATTATCCAGAAATGTCGCCGGATAGCCATCTGACTACCGGAGTTCACAAAAACGCAAAGAAAGGGAGAGAGAGAAACAACCGAGGCCCAAAACCGACGACGAAGCTTCTCCTAAGCCAGTCGCCAGTTCGCCATTTCTCAGTGAGGCGCTTTCGCAGCACCTGATGCCTGCTACTTTAGAGTCGCAGGCTGCTACTGACTCCCACGTGGAGTTGGCTATGCTGCTAGAAACTCAAGGTATTGGAGCCTCAAACACTATTCCCTCAGATGGGTCTGGAGCCACTGAGCAGGCACCGGCTTCTGAGGGTGTATTCAGACCTAAACATCTTTACATTAAACCGACTTCAGCTTTAAAGGCAAAGACTAAAGCACCTTCTAAAGCAAAGAAACAAATTCAAGAGCCATGTGGTCAAGCCTCTATGCCCAAAAAACAGATGCTCAGAATGGCCGAAGACTTGATTACCTTGATCAGGGGTTCCCATCCCCCTCCTGATAAGAGGCCTAGGCAAGAGACAGACTATGAATCTTCAGATCAGGTTTCTATTTCTTCTGATTCCTCTTCTGATCAGGAATATTCTCTTCCCCCCTATGAGGATTCTGATGCTGAAGAATCTATACCATCAGCTTCTCCTCCAGAGGACTATTCTTTTGGGGAAACCTTGTACACCATGAGGGAGCATTTCCACTGGGAGAGCCAAGATTTTTCAGAATCTGAAAAGAGGCTCAGGGACTTCCTTTTACTACCTCAACACAGGTCTCTAGCCATTCCACCTGTGTTAGACATTGTAGATGATGTGTTTTCGGAGTCTAGTCTGACCCCTGACTCCTTACCTCCAGCTCCTGTTAAGCCTAATAGATACTACAGGGTTCCTGAATCCCATAAATTCCTTTTAAAAAACCCTACTGCAGACCCAGAAACGATTTCACAGGGTCCTAAAGGAGTTAAGGCTTCTGCTGCAAAAAACCCTACCCCCTCGGACAGAGATTCTAGGGTACTGGATAGATGGGGGAAAAAGGTTTACACATCTGCTACCTTGGCTATAAGGGCCTTAAACTGTCAGTTTCATATGCTCAAATATCAGTAACATGTCATGGCAATTAAAATTCATGCCTCTGCCATTTCCTCTCATTACAATACAGAGCCCACCACTCTTCTCATCCCTTGTTAAGGCAGTACCTCAGAGGAGCCAAAAATGTAAGGCCTCCAAGGAGATCACCAGTACCTGCATGGGACCTCAACTATGTTTTGAAAAACTCACCCTGCCTTCTTTTGAGCCAGCTGCTACTGCTGATGCAAAGTTTTTATCTTGGAAAACAGCTCTGCTCCTTGCAGTAACTTCTACAAGACGAGTTTCAGAACTGCAAGCACTCATGGCTGTGGAACCTTTTATCACTTTTTATCCAGACAGGGTTTCTCTGAGGACAAACCCAACATTTATGCCTAAGGTGGTGTCCAGTGTGGCTCTTAACCAAACTGTTCATCTGCCAACTTTTTATCCAAATCCACAGAACAAGGGGGAGAGAATTCTACATTCTTCGGACGTACACAGACAGCTTAGATTCTACTTGGACAGAACCAAAAGGTTCAGGAAGACAGAGCAATTACTAGTGGCATATGCTGCAAGATCACAAGGAAAGGCTTTCTCAAAGCAGACTATTTCTAAGTGGGTAGGCCACTGCATTTGTTTCTGCTATTCACAGCATGGCAAGCCAGTGCCTAAGAGCATTAGGCCACATTCATCCAGAGCTGCAGCCACTTCAGCAGCCTTCCTCAGGGGAGTACCAACCAAAAACATTATAGAGGCTGCTACTTGGAGTTCAGTGCACACCTTTACAAAGCACTATCATCTGCCACTCTACTCTAAATCCAGGGCAGGCTTTGCCACTGCAGTTCTGCAGGGCCTCATAGCCGCTCCTAATGCTGTTTAGCTCCAGCCTCCCAACCATAGCTTTGGGACTCTACCCAAATGTAATGACTGCAACAGTGAAACACGAAGAACATAGTACAGCTGTGTACACTTACCATAAATGTAGATGTTTGAGTGTATTCACTGTTGCAGTCCAGGATAACCACCCGCCATCCCCCTTTTTTCTGCTGGAACTTATCTTTCCTTATCTGATTTATACGACCTATGTGGTGTATTTGCTTGTAGATGAAGATAAAGTTTATATTGGTGCATGTATTTTTATATATGTATAAATTCTGAATACCCTTTTAGGGGGCACCTGACATCTGGGGCAAGAAAAACTGAAGAAAATGGCATTGGCTGCTTATTTTATACCCCTGATGACCTGATGTCAGGGAAGGGGTGACAGCAACCGACGCAGGACCCAAGACTTTGAAATTCAGGCCGGCTGAGGACAACCTGCCAGCAGGATTACCCAAATATAATGACTGCAACAGTGAATACACTCGAACATCTACATTTATGGTAAGTGTACACAACTGTACTTTACTGAGACATCATTTAAACCCCTGGAGGTCCCCCTGTCAGTACAAGGCTATAATGCCTGCCTCACATCTCCACCTCTTGTCCTTTCTTGTGTGATAGCTGGTCTAAATGTATCAGTCTACATAAAAATTAAGCATACCACAAGACTGGTCAAACAATATGACATGCTTGAGCTACTCCATGTTCAACTAACCTTAAGTAAAGTCTAATACCATATTATTGCTAGCTATATGTCCTTGTCTGTGACCCAGCATAACCATACCATATACTTGAATTTAGTGGAGTCACTATATGTCCTTGTCTGTGACCCAGCATAACCATACCATATACTTGAATTTAGTGGAGTCACTCATAATTTTGCCCATCACCATATTCCCTGGTGATTTCAACTATCCCACCATAAACTGGGATACATTCACAACGACTAACATGCAGGCTCAAAGATTCCTGGATTTTGTCAATGCAAACACACTGGAACAGCTAGTCTGCACACGTATTAGGGATGCAAATATCCTGGATTTAGTACTCACAAAAATGAGGGAACATTGCACCCTCCCTTGTGTAATGTCTTCATTGGTCAGATCAGATCACAAAGTGGTACCCTTAAAATAAATATAAAGGCTGATCTCCTAGCAGACCCCAGAACCTTTAAAAACTTTTCCAAGGCTAACTGCCTGCTATTAAGTGAAGTTGTAGCTAAATTCCAAGCCACCCCAAACTCAGAGAACATGGTGGCCTATGCAGACATATTTACTGAAACCCTGTACAAGCATGTAGATAACTGCATTGAAACAACAGCACGAAACCAAAATGAACTTGGGACAAACTCCAGAAATAAGCCCCCTTGGTGGACCCCCATTATGAATAGGTTGTACAAGAAAAGAAAGAAAATCCTGTCCAAAAATAGGGATGGCTATGTGCAAAAGACAAAAAAGTCTCTCCAGTCTCAACATGCAACTCAGAGGTCTTAAGTCCACTGGAGCCAACTTTGAGGCAAAATAGCCTCCCAGACTAAGCATAATCATAAAGCATTTTTCAGTTGTGTACAAACCTTAACAGGAACACCGAGCAGTGTGCTGAACTACTAGTAAGTGGAACTTCCTACACTGAACCAGGGGATATAGCAAATTTGCTGGCCAATAAATGTAGCCCTAATTTCAACCACATATTGCCCCCAGTTCCCCCTGGGAAATACCCTCTGCCATTTCTCCTCTCAACTATCAATAAAGAACAGCACTGTCCTTAGCTAAAAACACTGCATCAGTGGGTCCAGGTAATATCCTAGGATGCCTCTTTTTTAATTTCTCCAAGTCTTTTGGGTTTCTAATACCATGAGGGGAATAGACCCCATTCCTAAGTCAAAGTATGATTAAAGTTCATGAAATTAGTATTGTTTCAGTCTTTGAAGTTATTCAGAAGTGCACTTCGCAGCATCTGCATTGTGCCCAGTAATGCAAGTTGTATGGAGTTACATGTATTGGTAACAAATCTTAAGTACGACTGTAAATTCTTCTTTTTTTAAAAGACACGTTGTTCTTACTACTATTGGAACTCTCTGGGTATCCTTCTTCCACATTGCTCTTGTTTCTGCTTGCAAATCCTGATATTTTATGACTTTGTCTCTCTCTGTACGTTAGACAATGTAGCCACTGGGTGTAGCAATTTCAATGATTAATGCTACTTTTTGTTTTCTTTTCATAGACCACTATATTTGGTTTTCTCACATCTATTTTTTGAACTGTTGGTAATGGGTGAACCCATGTGATGTAAACTTCATCATTTTCTATAATGCTTTGTGGCTTGTGTTTCCAGTGTTTTTCAGCTACTTCAGTATTGTAACGTTTGCACAATCCCCAATGCAACAGTCTTGCCACATTATTATGCCTTTCAGTAGGCACTCCTTCTGCCATTAGTTTATCACAGCCAGCAACAAGATATGCAACTGTTTCCAATTTTGTTTTGTAAAACCTACATTTGTCTGTTTCTTCCACATGTTCAATGGGCTTTGTAAACCAACGTGTACATAGTCCACTATATTGGGCCGCCAATATTAACTTTTCCTCTTTTAATTTAAATTCACCTCTCCTTAACCATTCCTGCATTTGATCCTGATCAACATGAGGTTGTTCCAAGAGTTTTCTATAGGTGCAACTTATTTTTATGCATTTTCCACATTTCTTGACTTCTTATCTGATCCTTCACCTTGTATTCTTTAATTAATTTTTTGGCACATTCAGATGGTGTCTGATTTTTATCTGTTTCTGATTTGGTTTCCATTCCCATCTGATGCTGATATGCTTCTGCTAAACTAAGCATATCTTAGACTTATTCTTTTCATGTTTCAAAACTTTCACTACGTTTGGGTCTTGTGAGGTCAGCAGATATATATGCAGTCCTATGACTGCAGACCTGTACATGTAATTAATTTCGGGGAGGTCCATACCTTCTACAGAATGGGGAATATATAGTCTTGGTATGCACTGATTTTTATAAATCATTTGAGCATGAAGCATCCTTCTTGTTTTCCTATCCAACCTATCCAACACCTTTAGGGGCCAGTCAGTCACTTCAAAACTGTAAGTTAGGACAGGAAGAGCAAATTGGTTTATAGCTTGAACTTTATTTCTAGATGTCAACGGTGTTTTCAGTATTAATTTAAGTCTTCTAAAATATTCTTTACCAAGTTTTATTCACATTTGTTCATGTTTTGATGTCCTTCAAGGATGCATCTGTAGTCATAACATATGGGTTGTCCTGCCTCAGGCAGCCCTTCGGTCGGCCGGATTCCAAAGTCTGGATCTGGCCTCGGCTGATGTCGCACTTTCCCCGACGTCAGAACGTCTGGGGTATAAAAGCATCAGCCGACGCCATTTTTCTCAGTCTTTCTTGCCGCGCGGTGCCCGAAGCAGAAGCTGTTCGCAAGTGCCGGTCGGTAAGATCCTGTGATTCAGCTACCGAAGACTTCGAAAAAGCTAAGTACCCCATTGGGGACTCTTTCTTGCCTCAGCCGATGTCAGATAAAGTAAATAATTGTTTAACTTGTGGGAAACAAATACCTCATAAGGATTTCCACTCCTACTGCCTTCCTTGCTTAGGCCCAGACCACGACGTATCGGCCTGTTCAGCCTGTGCTTCCTTCAACCGACGAACTCTTGGACGTCGGTCGGAGTTTGCAGAGGAATTTTTTGGGGCTAGTTTTGCATATAAAATGCCATCGGAGACTCCGGCATCGCATTTGGTGAAAAAACTGAAGGACAAGGACTGACACTTGCGGCCCGCGGTTTCGGCTGAAACCACGGTAAGGCCTACTGCGATTGTCTCGGTTTCGGCCGAAACCGAGTCCTCGGAGATTCCTTCATCCGAATCCACTCAACCGACCACCGCGGCCCGGGAGGCCCCGGCTGAGTCGGCTACTGAGCTACCTACCGAAACCAGTGTCCAGGAAATGTCCAACACCATACCTTTGGACAAATCTACTCCTGCACGTGGGGCAGCTAGGCCCCCTGCTTCCATGTCCATAAAGGCCTTTTCCAGGGCTAAAGATGCTAAACTTTCTAAAGCTTTGCCTCCCAAGATTACCTCCCAGAGGCCTTCTTCTAGTTCTCAGATCCTCAGCCTTGCAGAGGATCTTATATCTTTAATTAGAGGTTCTCAACCTCACCCGGACAGGGCTTCTCACCCACCACCAGACAAAAGGCCCAGGACTGAGCCCTCTGACCCACACTCTTCAGATGAGTCCACGGATGGATCTGAGTTGTCAGATCACCAGGAGGAGGCTTATTCGCCCTATGAGGATTCTGATGCTGAAGAATCTATCCCTTCGGCCTCCCCTCCTGAAGAGTTTTCTTTTGGTGAGACTCTACACTCCATGAGAGAGCATTTTCAATGGCAAGGTCAGGAATTCTCTGATTCTAGAAAAAGATTAAGGACCTTTTTGCATTTGCCTCAACATAGGCCCTTAGCTATACCTCCTGTTTTGAATGTAATTGATGATGTGTACAATGATGTTAGTACAGCCCCTGATACTCTCCCTCCGGCACCTGCCAAACCTGATAGATACTACAGGGTCCCGGATTCTCATTTTCATCTGTATAAAGCCCATTCCGCAGACCCAGATACTATTTCTCAGGGCCCTAAAGGGGTTGCGGCTGCCACTGCCAAAAATCCTCTACCTTCTGAAAGAGAGTCTAGAGCTTTAGAGAGATGGGGAAAGAAGGTATATACTTCTGCAACTCTTTCCATCAGGGCATTAAATTGTCAATTTCATATGATACAGTACCAAGAGTATTTGTGAGATGAACTGAATAAGAAGCTTTCTTCTCCTGAGCCCCATGACCGTAAATCCCTTCAGGATTTGGTACACAACTCACAGCAGGTTAGTAATCATTTTTTAAAGTGTGGTTATGATGCACTGGAGGCTTCATGTAGGTCAGCTATGACTGGGGCAGTTATTCGTAGGCATGCCTGGCTGAAGGAACAATCTTTGCCAGACCATGTTAAAGCTAAACTCCTGGATGCTCCAATGGACAAACAAAATGTATTTGGCTCCTCGGCTCAGGAGGTCTTAAAGTTTGAAGAAAAGGCAAAATCTGTGCAAACAGTTAAGGATTTCCTGCAAGTACAACCACCGAGATTCAGCAGAAACTGGCCTACTAAGAATTGGTCCTTTCCAGACTCTGACAGAGCCCAGAGAGGCAGGAACAGGCGCCCCAGAGGTAGAGGGCAATCTAGGGTCTCCTACAGAGGCCGTCAGTGGCAGCCTACCAACCAGAGAGGTAGTGCAGCAACAGCAACAACAACTACTACACCAGGACAGACTCAATGACTTTACTCTGATTCCGCCTACCAGGGCTCAACTGGAAGCACCCTTGGGCGGAAAGCTTGCTCTGTTCTCAAAAAAACTGGCATTATATTACAAGGGACGCATGGACACTGCAAATAATAGACAAAGGATACAGGTTCCACTTCCGCACTTTGCCAAAAAGAAACAGAATGCCAAATCTGCCACCAAATCAGAGGGCAGAGGCTTTAAAGCAAATCAACAACTTGCTTCAAATGAAAGCCATAGAAAAGGTACCACTTTCAGAACAAGGCCAAGGATTTTACTCCAGACTATTCCTTGTACCAAGAAAAGAAAATCAATGGAGGCCTATTCTCGAGCTGTCCGCACTGAATACTTACCTCATTGTGCCAAAATTCAAGATGCTGACCCTACAGCAACTTCTTCCCATGCTGGGCAAGGAGTCTTGGCTGGTGACTCTAGATCTCAAGGAGGCATACCTGCATGTCCCTATTCGACCAAGTTGCAGAAGACACCTCAGATTTCTTGCAGGATCAGAGCATTATCAATTCTCAGCATTGCCCCTTGGCTTATCTACTGCACCCAGAGTATTCACGAAATGCCTGGCATCAGTAATTGCACACTGCAGGCTTCAGGGGATTAAAATCTACCCATATCTGGACGACTGCCTTATACAAGCGGACAACAAGGAAAACTTGATAAAGGACTTGGCCTATGCCATCCACCTGTTACAGGCCTTGGGATACACAGTCAACATCCAAAAATCAAGACTTGTTCCATCCCAAAGGATAACCTTTTTGGGTGCATATTTAGACACAACCACCCAAATGGCCTTTCTCACAGAAGAAAAACAAAACCAACTTCCGGATTACTTCATGAATCTGACAAGACAAACTCAGCTAACTGCAAGGAAAATCCTGCAGGCCCTGGGTTACATGGCATCCTGCATAATTCTGATACCACAGGCCAGGCTGCATATGAGAAAATTACAGTGGTACCTAAGGAGTGTATGGTCTCAGCACAGTCACAGTTTGGAAACTTTGATACCAATCATACCTTGCCTTCAAAAGGAATTCCTGTGGTGGGCTCAGGCCTGCCAGTCCAACAGAGGGTTGCCTTTCAACAAACCAAAAACAAAACAAACCATCACCACGGACGCTTCAGACCGAGGATGGGGAGCACACATGGAGGGCAAATGCATCCAAGGCCTATGGTCTCAAGGACAGCTGCACATGCACATAAACCAAAAGGAAATGCTGGCAGTGATACACGCAATCGAGGCCTTCAAACCTTTCCTCCATCAAGGCCACCTGTTAATAAGGACAGACAACACTACGGTCATGTGGTACATAAACAAGCAGGGAGGCACACACTCCTACCCTCTATGCTGGCTGACTATGAATCTATGGGAACTATGCCTGAAACTCAATATCCAACTACAGTCCCAGTTCGTGCCAGGAAAAGAAAATACACTGGCAGACAGCTTAAGCAGAACTACCATGGATGCACACGAATGGATGCTGCACCCAGACATCTTCCAACTCATAACAAAAGCATGGGGAAAGCCGGAGATAGATCTGTTCGCCTCCCCCCTCAACCATCAACTGAAGACATTCTGCTCAAGGACATACCACCCACAAGCTTGGAGGGTGGACTCCCTCTCTTTCAGCTGGAAAGCTCTAAAAGTATATGCCTTCCCACCTCTCCCATTAATGTCCAAGGTTCTATTGAAGATCAGGGCAGAACAGCCAAGAGTGATTCTGATAGCTCCAGACTGGCCAAGGCAACACTGGTATCCACTATTGAGGAGCATGTCACAGGCGAAACCATGGCCTCTCCCCCTATGGCCTCTTCTTCTGACGCAGAACAATTTCAAGATCATGCATCCCAACTTGAAAACATTGCAGCTAACTGCCTGGAAAATTCCTTAAATCCCCCTCAAAATATTTTATCACAGAGAGTTAAGGACATTATTATGGAAGCTCGCCGGCCTTCCACAAGGAAGACATACTCAGCTAAATGGAAAAGATTTCTCATTTGGAACACAACAAGGGGCTTAGATGTGACTGTGGCGAGCATGACACATATTCTGGAATACTTAGCAGAATTGTTCCACAATGGCCTGTCCTATTCTTCCATTAAGATTCATGCCTCAGCAATTTCAGCAGAATACAGTGTGGATCCACCTATCTTCTCGCACCCTCTCCTCAGGCAATTTCTGAGAGGGATCAAAAACATCAATCCTCCAAGAAAACCACCTTTACCTGCTTGGGATCTCAACTTTGTGCTGGAGAAACTAACACTTCCTCCCTTTGAACCAGCAGCATCGGCGGATCTACAGTTTCTGTCTTGGAAAACTGCATTCCTTCTGGCAATAACTTCAGCAAGAAGAGTATCTGAGTTACAAGCTTTAATGGCAGTACAGCCATTTCTTATCTTCCATCAGGACAGAGTTTCACTAAGAACCAATCCTACTTTTATGCCAAAGGTGGTATCTAGGGTATCCCTGAACCAAGCTATTCACTTGCCTACGTTCTTCCCAAATCCACAGAATAGAGGGGAAAAACTTCTGCACACTCTGGATATACACAGACAACTACGCTACTACTTGGACAGAACTAAAAGTAGCAGAAAAACTGACCAACTCCTTGTAGCATATGCTGCTGGGGTACAAGGAAAAGCAATTTCCAAATGGGCAATTTCAAAGTGGATAGGAAATTGCATTTGATTTTGTTACTCCTTTCATGGAAAGACAGTTCCTGCAAACATCAGGCCTCATTCCACAAGGGCCACGGCCACCACTACAGCCTTCCTACGAGGGGTGGCTATCAAGGACATTTTAGAAGCTGCTACATGGAGCTCCGTGCATACATTTGCCAAACATTACAATTTGCCTTTATACTCCAGATCCAGAGCAGGTTTTGCTACTGCAGTCCTGCAGGGGATATTAACTACACCATCCTTTTCTTAGTACCTCCTCCCCCAGATTGGCTATGGTATTCTACCCATATGTTATGACTGCAGATGCATCCTTGAAGGACATAGTACAGTTTTGTACCTACCATAAATGTAGATGTCAGATAGGTATGCATCTGCAGTCAGGGTAACCCTCCCTCCTTCCCCTCTGTGGTATTCTTAGGGTACTGACCCCTCCATTAACTAGCTGGGGGATCTATTATGGTGTATTTGTTTGTATATATATATATATATATATATGTATATTTATTGGAAAATGTTTGGAATTTTACTGCATTCCTCCAAATTTGGCCTTCCTAGAGGGCACCTGGCATCTGGGGCAAGAAACACTGAGGAAAATGGCGTCGGCTGATGCTTTTATACCCCAGACGCTCTGACGTCAGGGAAAAGTGCGACATCAGCCGAGGCCAGACCCAGACTTTGGAATCCGGCCGACCGAAGGGCTGCCTGAGGCAGGACAACCCATATGTTATGACTGCAGATGCATACCTATCGGACATCTACATTTATGGTAGGTACAAAACTGTACTTTGTTGATCCTTCATCAGTTCCCAAACACTTACACACTCAGTCTTGCTCAAGTTCTTTTGTATAAAATTTCTGTTCCAAACTGAAGCTGCATTGGTGCTGCAACTTTCATGCTTTAAAGATTGTTTTTTCACATTTATGAAGACCAAATGACATTCTTATATCATCTGAAAATGACCACTTACAGTTGTGCTTTCAGTTTCTTGTCTGATGAGCTATACAATTTTTAATCATCTACAAAAAGAAGATAAGTCTTTATACTTCATTGTTTTCTGGGAGCCAAATTGAAGCCATGACCTAATCTGTTAAGTAGACAGCTTAATGGGTTAAGGGCACAATAAAAGAGCAGTGGTGACAGATGGTCACCCTGGAATATCGCTCTTGAATTTTTATCCCTAGAGTAATAATTTGTCCTTTATCATGGTTGAACTGCAAAGTGGTTTGCCACTGTTTCATGTTCACTGTAATGTAATTGATCAGTGCAGGGTGTATCTTATACATTTTTAAGCACTCAGATTCTGCACCCTCAGCTTCACACACTGAACCTAGCAGCCTGGCTAATTACCTAATTTCTCCTTTACCACCCCACAGTAAACCAGTGATGGATATCATTTTAGAGGGAAGGAGGCCTAGTACTAGAAAATCTTATGCTGAAAAATGGAAAAGATTCTGTTCCTGGAACCATTCTCAAGGGATGAGCACAGCTGTGCCCAATTTACCTCAGATTTTACAATACTTAACTGAGACGCTTCACAGGAGCCTGTCTTTCTCCTCTATCAAAATTCATGCGTCAGCTATTTCAGCTCATTATAACACAGAACCTTCCCTCTTCTCTCATCCACTGCTCAAGCAGTTCCTCAGAGGGGCCAAAAATTTACGACCACCCAGGACAGCTCCAATTCCAGCCTGGGACCTTAACGTTGTATTGGAGAAACTTACTCTTCCTCCTTTCGAGCCAGCTGCTACTGCAGACTTAAAATTTCTTTCTTGGAAAACAGCTTTTCTTTTAGCAATCACTTCAGCAAGAAAGGTATCTGAATTACAGGCCCTTATGGCAGTGGAACCTTTCATCATCTTTCATGCGTACAGGGTGTCCCTCAGGACCAATCCATCCTTCATGCCCAAGGTGGTATCCAGTGTGGCCCTTAATCAGTTCATTCATTTGCCAACCTTCTTTCCTAATCCACAGAACAAAGGGGAACAGATACTGCACTCCCTAGATGTGCACAGACAACTTAGATTCTACTTGGACAGGACTAAACCTCAAAGGAAATCTGAACCAACTGCTGGTGGCATTTGCGGCAGGGACAGAGGGGAAGGCTATTTCAAAGCAAACCATTTCCAAATGGATAGGCCATTGCATTCATTTCTGCTACAAAGACCATGGAAAACCTATCCCACCGGGGATCAGACCTCACTCAACCAGGGCTGCATCTACCTCTACAGCCTTTCTCAGAGTCGTCCCTACCAGGGACATCCTAGAAGCTGCTACCTGGAGTTCTGTACATACTTTCACCAAGCATTACCATCTGCCAATTTCCTCTAAACCCAGAGCTGGCTTTGCCACTGCAGTTTTGCAGGGCCTTATAGCTGGTCCTAATGCTGTCTAAATTCCTCCTCCCATCCTTAGCTTTGGGAATCTACCCAAATGTGATGACTGCAACAGTGAAACACGAAGAACATAGTACAGTTGTGTACACTTACCATAAATGTAGATGTTCGAGTGTATTCACTGTTGCAATCCTGGTTACCCTCCCTCCAGCCCCCTTACCTCTTTTGGCTATACCTCTACTCTCATTTATTGTGTTCAAAAGCTTTTTGGTGTATTTGCTTTTTTGTTGGAGGTATATCCTTCTTTATTTGTAGATTTAATTGCTTCCCGTTAGGGGGGACACCTGACATCTGGGGCAAGAATAACTGATGTAATGACGTCGGCTGCATGTTTTATACCCCTGATGACCTGATGTCACGGAAGAAGGGACAGCAACCAACACAGGACCCAAGACTTTGTTAATCAGGCTGACTGAGGGCTACTGCAAGCAGATAACCCAAATGTGATGACTGCAACAGTGAATACACTCGAACATCTACATTTATGGTAAATGTACACAATTGTACTTTCCTTCTCTTGCTGTGCAACTCCAACTGAACATTTGGACTGGTTTCCTATAAAAGGCTCTAAAGTATATTCATATGGTAACTGATCAGATGTTTCCCACTCCAATGGTTTCTCCTTAATGTAGGAATCCATTGCTCTGTCCTGCTGTGATATTATCTAACTTAGATTTTCTACACCAAGTCCTTCACTTTGCAGGTAATCCATAACCTCAGTTTCTGTTTCTTTAATTTCTCCTTTACTAATCGTCTTTTCTACTTTTCCTCCTGTATTTCTCTTCAAATGTTTTTCACTTTGCAGGTAATCCATAACCTCAGTTTCTCTTTCTTTAATTTCTTCTTTGCTAATTGCCTTTTCTACTTTTCCTCTTTGTTTTCTTATTTTTTTCTATTGTAAAGAATGCCATTGCCTGTATTTCACTTCAAATGTCTTTGGTGCTTCTCTTTTTGTATTGATTAGTTTTGCTTTCTTCGTTGCATACATATTGTACCATATTAAATCTTTTTTTCTTTCCAATGTCCATATTTTTTCAAATGTTTCCTGCTCCTCTTCTTTCTCCTTACTTTGGGGACTCGTTCCATCATGCTGTGATGTAACCTCTGTTAGACTTTCTGGACTAAATCCTTTACTTTGCAAGTATTCCACAACCTCATCTTCTATTTTTTTTAACTTCTGCTTTACTAATTTTATGTTCTATGTTCCCTCTTTGTAATCTTATTTTTTATTGTGAATTTTCCGTATCTGGATGCCTTTACCTTTATTTCTCTTTGAATATTTTTTGGGCTGCCTTTTTTGTGTTGATTAATTTAGCTTTCTCCTTTGCATAAATATTGCACCATATTAGAACTTTCTTTCTCGTGTCCATATTTCTTTTTTTATCTTTCAAAAGTCTCTAGATGTTGTTCTTTATATTTTCGCACTTCCTCAATTGCTTATTTCTCCAAATGGCCCAAGGTTTCTTGGTCTATAGAATGTTTCTCGCAAATCTGCTGTATTAATGAACACAGATTGTGATTTGAAGTTTTGGACAGTTTTTCTTGCGGAAGTATTTTTCTTTCCTCTAGTTTCTCTCTTAATAATTTTGTATATATTCTGTCTGGAAATTCTGGGCTTATTGCATAATAGTATCAATATATAATTTCTTTCTCATCCTCACAATTTCTCTATCATCTTTGTGGCTCTTTTTTGGCCCATCAGTTTTTGTGATTTTTGTAGACTGCTACTTCCTTCCACAGTAGGGGGTTATGCTCCCCCTGGCCTGGTCTAACCCCTTTGTAGGAATGTTTCCTTGTCTTGAGGATTCTGCACTGTCATTTTTTTTCCAGTCCTGGCACTAGTGCGCCTACCAGGATTGGTCAATTTTTTATCCTGGGTCTTATACATGCAGCTATCTTTTTTATTTTTTAACCTACTTCTGTCCATGATGTATACTATATAAAATAGTCTATATGTTAGTGTCGTCTTGGTGAGATTTTTGTGAAAAACAAGATCCACCTCGTGAAAGTACTCGCAAAGACTTGATGAATTCAGTTCCAGCAATACTGCTCTCCTTTGCTTGCTGACTTATCTGTCCATTCTGACCCTCCTAAATAGCTTGCAACATGACCTGTCAGGTCCACTAGAATCTCTGCTGAATCCCACCCTCCTACCACATCTTAACCTGTTTAGCCACCCAAGAGGACAGATTTCTGTCCATCTACCAAGCCTCAGCATCAGGCATATGCCTCCAGCAGGCACTCTTTGGCCTGGTATTACATGTGGGTCTGAAAAGCTTCCTCCTTCCTCTTCATTGCTTCCAGGGGTTATTACTGTATGTGGCAGTCCATTCTGAAGTGCGTACATGCAGACATCACCTTTATAGCCAACTTCCATTTATGGCTCGGACATGAAACTCCGCATGTACCCCTGCTCCTAAGACTTTGGTATACTGGCCATATGTCCAGTGCTGCAGACAGAAACCTCCCTACAGTAATGAATATTGCAGCATGGAAGAGGACAACATCTAAGGTTATGGTAATTTCTTATACAACTGTTCTTTTTATGACTTCCAGCTGCTGCACCACATCTGAGCAAAGCTGTATCTGTGTGTATGGTAACACATAGGTGCTAAAACCGTGGTAACTTCTCGTGATAGAGGATAGTGTGGGAAACAGAGTATTCTGTCTTGGATCTGACCAGAAGGACCACTCACCCATCTTGCCTTGGTCTGTTCAGTAAGTAGGAACAGTAATTCTTTTAATCAATCAGGAGTAGATAGTGAGACTAGCTAAATACTGTTTCTATATAACTTTGTGAAACTTTCCATCAGTGTTATTTTTAATATTCCCCGTGACTGAAACTCTGGTGTTTACTGTAAATAGATACAGTATTTTTTTGTTCTTTTACTATTTATTATTAAATATATTTAAACTTTTCATTGTGGAAAGTATTTAAGTTTTGAGAATATTTGTGTATATTTATTTGGTCGTAACTCTGGACACTCCTGAAAGCCTTGCTGTTTGGTCATCATCACCATTTGTATAATATTAATTTCACATAGTAAAATCACATTTTAAGAGCTTCAAGGTAGCTGGCAGGGGTTCTGGTGGCAGTACCTTATAGTCTGGGCAGAAGGGGGCACAGCAGGTGAATCTGTGCCAGTCTTTCCCAGGCGTGTGTGTGTGTGTGTGTGTGTGTGTGTGTGTGTGTGTGTGTGTGTGTGTGTGTGTGTGTGTGTGTGTGTGTGTGTGTGTGTGTGTGTGTCAGCTGCTGGGAACAAGGACACAAAGCACTGGTTTCAAAGTGAGGGTGTGGGAGGACTTAGCTTGGAACCCCAGCTAAGGACTGAACTGTAAGCTGTGCCAGCGGGGAGTCTTAATGGGGGTCTGGACAGATATAGAGAGGAACCAGCCCCCGGACTGAGCATGTTTCCTGCATGCTCTTAAGGGAAATTGTGCTTGATGCAGAGAGGTCTGCATCTGGAAATACTGAGTGCATCCATTTGTATTCCAAGTCAACGTCCCTCTCCAGTGTCAGTAGTGAGGATTCAGGCTCCTTAATTACTGGTCCAGAGTGGGGACATCAGAAATGAAAATAAGAATGTTTTGGAAGAAGTGATCGGGGAAAAGGTATATGGATTAAAGGGAAAACAAGTGAAGGAAATGTTTGCAGTAATGAAAGAAGTAATAAATGCTGTTTTGAAGGAGAATAAAAATGTAAGGTTGGTTATGTGAAACATAGCAAAAGCATTTGATTCAGTAAGATATGAAGGAATGTGGGATATTTTAGGGGATTATGGTGTTTGGAAAATAATAGATGCATTAAGAAGTGTTATGAGATGGCTTGTGTGAAAGTTATATTACATGTTTGGTTAAGAAAGAAAATAAAAGTTGAACAAGGATAAAGACGGGTATTCAAAGTGTATATGTTTATTTGTGCCAAAAGTGAATGTAGTAATACAGACATGCATTGATGAAATTAGAGAAACAGGACAGGAAATGGAAAAATGTGTAATAATACCTGTATGTCTTTTGTAATGAAAAATATAATATGGATGAGGGAAAGTGAGACAAGGATAAAAAGGGGCTTAAGAAAAGCTGGATTAAGGTTAAATAGGTCAAAAAGTAAATGATTTGGCTTATAAAAGGAGATTAATGGAATATGTTTTACTAGAACCAAGATAAATGTATTAGAAGTCAGGACTGGCAAAAGTGGAAAAGCAATAGAATGTTGTTGTTGTGTATTTCGGCTTTTCCCGGTTAGGGGTCACCACAGCAGAACTCTGTTCCGCTAATGACTGGCAGTAGATTTTTTTTTTTACGTGCCGAGTTGCTGGCCCTGACGCACAACCGTCAACGAAGGTACGCCCATTCACGCATGTCTCCACACAGAAGACATTCTAGCTGAGAATCGAACAGGTCAACGTCTTACTGTGAGGCGACAACGCTACCACAGCACCACCACCGCAGTCATGGAAAAGTAATAGAATACTGGAGGGAAATTCTGAATGAAACTGAAAAGTTGATGAAAAACTTTCCATTTTTCCATTAGAAAGAAGATATGTATGTTAAATGTATCTCTCTCTCTCTCTCTCTATATATATATATATAAGAGAGAGAGAGAGATTGGGAAAGTTTGGATATTTGAGAAGTATATTTGTTTCCTGGAAATGTGGTAAAGTAAATGTTAAGAGATTTTTTTTCAGATTTATTTATGGATTAAGTCTCAGTCTGGGTAGATGTGGAATGGTATACAATAAAGAAGTAGGTTTGAATTAAAAAAAATCCATTTGTATGATTGGCATTTGTACACTTTTGTGTATTAAAAATATGGAAAAGAAAAGTAAGTTGATGGGAAATTATGTGACATATGGAGAGATGGAAAAAATAAAAAGGGAAAGAGAAGTAAAATGGATTTGATTATGGAAAAAATAATGTGATGATAACACAATGTTATAGAAAATTAAGACTGATAAAGTTAAAGGGAATTAATGGTATAACATGGTAATAGAGAAAACAGTATTTAATATATCCTTGGAAAGAACAGTCATAATGATAAAATTAATAAAAAGTGAAATGGAAAGATTTACAGATTTTTATGAGGCTGGAGATGTTTAGTGGAGATCATTTTCATTTCACAGACAATATACGCAACAATAAAGTATGAACCATAAAGCAGTGGAGAAGTGGAAATGTAAAGACTATAATGAAGAAGAAAAAATGAAGCCTTATTCTTTCTGGACTGCAACAAAATTAAGGTTTTTGGGAAAAATGTCAAAATTAATGAAGGTGGGAAGGTTTTCAAAATATAAACATGGATATAATGTATGAGAAATTTGAAAAAGAAAAAAATGCGAAGTTGACAGATGGGATAGGATATTGATGGTAACAGTATGGGTGTCCTGGAAAAGAAGATGAATTGCTGTATAATAAAATAGGAATGATGAAGATGTGTTGGCTGAAGTAAGATGGCTGTAAAGAAAAGGATGAGGGCTTAGAATGAAAGTTGTTGCAGTTTTGAAGTTGAAGATGTGAAATACTGAATATATTATAGTTATTGTAAATATAAATATTGTAAAAATGTAAATAGAATGGAAGGATTGTGATGCATGTTTTATATACAGATATATGTATTGCATAATAATATTATATAGTTGTACAGTAAAGCAACCCGTACTGTTTTGATGTGCTGTGGAATCTTTTATACCTACCTGAGCTACCATCAACTCAGGCAGATGTAGCCTTGGTTTAACATCTCATCTAAAGAATAGCACACTGAAGAGTACAGCATCCCCTAATGTTGCACTGCATTGTCAGTAATGAAAAAACTAATCCAGTCACCTGGGGTGGGAATAGAACCCTCAGCCTTCTGATTACACAACACCAAAGGCCAATGTGCTGCCTGTTGAGACATTGACTCTGGATGAGTCACTAATACTGACTCAAGAATGCAAGGAGCAGGTTTGCAGTCATTCTTGAGATAACTGGAGATGGGAGGTAGATATCCCATTAGAAAAATAGGAGCTGTAGTTTATCTATTAAAAAAAGATAATCTGTGTTTTGCTAGTGTCTTGGTACTGACCATGTTTATCTATTATTGTGCATGGTGAATAGGTGTTAGTGAGGTCGCTGTGTTGTGATATAGGCCTTTATTGATATTGACTATAGTTTCTGCCATTTTACAGTATGAATAAAATGAACCAACTTCTCTTGATTTGTCATCTTAGTGCTGGTACAAAGATAAGTATTCTTGGGAATGATAATATTTTTTTTTTGCAGAATTGAGAGTTATTCATGCAAGATGGCAGGAGATGATAAGCACATGTTCAAACAGTTCTGTCAGGATGGGCAACCTCATATGCTGGAAGCACTTTCACCACCACAGACCAGTGGAATCAGTCCCAGCAGGTAAAGGATATGTGTATTTTATTAACATTTTGATTATATCAGCAGCTGTCAAAAACATCTCATAAAGAGCAGTAATTGCACACTTTCCAGTATGCTGTATATTCTACTAAAGCTATAATCCTCGTAGTGTTAAATTTCCTGGAAGTACATTACTTAATTCTACCCTCATCCAGAGACTGCATTATTTTCATTATTATTACTGGACTTTAGTTATAACTGCATTTTTCTTTATTAACTCACTTGCAGGGCTTTTAGTCTGGTCTGTTTGCTAAGTACTATTCTTGATTTTAATCCTCTTTTGTATTCTTTTATCACATTGCTCTTACAATGATATGCCTTTAGCATGTGTTGTGTGTATGTCCTGGTTACCTCTAACTGGGAAAATTTTTTTAATATTTTTGCTTGGATCAATTGAAGTGTAATTAATTACTTAATTATTTCCATATTGGAATTTGCTACTGGTGGGTGTCTGCACAACCAGCACAACTCACGGAGCTGTTTGGATATCAAGCATAGGCTGGTTCAACCTCAGGATAAGAATGCAGGCATGTTTCCAAATAAAATGGGCAGTCATATTGCTTCAACTTAAGTTTATTTTTACTGTAGACAGATTCCATTTCTTCACTGTAATACATGTGGTCCATTTCTGTCCCTAGAACTCAAACAGTAACTTTTCTACTAAAGCCAAGTACCCCATTAAAGAAATATTTTGATTCTTTTTATTTGATATTTGTGAATTGTATTTTTCATGATGAATGATTTTATGGGATTTTTTTTTAGTGCAGGCTTGAAAAGCTTTTGTATTTGTAGGCAGATGTAATGCAAAGACTTTCTTGTGAACTGTGTGTCTGCGTGTGCATGTATGTATGTATGTGTGTGTGTGTTTTGGTAATGTCCCTATCTTGCAGTAAGGTGCCGTACTTGTGTTACTTTCAAAAAAGAGACCATAAGTCTGTGCAGAGAAGCCTTGATGCCCTAATGCATGTATCTGTCTCGAGTCAGATCACCCATCCACCAGCACAAAGGAATCTCCATCCTCATAAAAAGAGCTGCAAAATGTTTGTCTTCATAAGCAACGTGATAGGAGAGAGAGAGGACCTTCATAAAGCTTCATAAGAGAATTGAAGAAGTAGAGGTCCACTCTGTGCTGAAGACACCAGTGCTGTTTTCCCTTACTTTTTTCTCTCTGACCCCATAAGTAGGTGGATATTCTGGCAGGCCCTAGCACATCCTCCTAGGTCCCTTTTTGTGTGGCATGGATGTCAGAGTCAAACACCACAGTAACAAGTGTTAGATGTCGACATCTGCATGGAGTTAGTAGCTTTGGTCAGGGAAGTGATTTCTTTTTCCACTATGATTATTCATGAAGATCATGTGGGGAATCAATATCCAGCATTTGTCTAGATCTCCAGGAGTATGCACATGGTGAAGGAGTGCACCTCCTTCAGATTGTCTACTTTTTAACATTGGACATCCAGATATCAGGTTTACACTATTGCTTGAGCCCCAGAGATCCCTGTGCCTTTGGCATGTGGAGCCCATCAACTCCAGCAATGGATCTTTATCCTCCCTGAATTAAACAGCTGACAGAGGAGCTTTTCTCACTTCGCATAACATGCAATCCACTGGCAGCCAATTAATTATTGAAGAAGTCAATCTTCTCAGAGAGGGTTTGTTTTCTTTTATAATCAGCTTGACCCTTACCACCCAAATGTCTTCACTTGGATATGATTTAGGTGATGAAAAGACTGCCTCCTCAGATTCTCCTCCTGAGGATGTTTAATTTGCAGAGACCATCAGTTTTATGAGAGGAGCACTTTCAGTGAAAGCCAGGAACATGGATTTACTAATTGTGGATGGACCTAACATGCTGTGGCTCCTATTTTTGCGGCCTTTGGGGATGCATTTATGACTACATCCCTGAAGATGGATTGCCATCCCCAACCCAAAGCAAGCTTGATACTTTTTATAGGCATGCTTTTCAAAGGCATGCATCTGGAGCATTTCTCCCCAGTCCTCCACTGAAAATTGGCTTCGTTCCAAGTCCGACTTTCCCGGTCAACAAATGTTAAATAAATAAATAAATAAATAAATAAAATATAGGCTCCAGCAGATCTCTCAGTGCCTTTGTAAGGACCCAGTGGCAGATCCTACAGTGGTCTCTGCCTGTATTCTTTGCAGCCCAAGAGCCAAACTAATTACACATCCCAGCAGCTTTCCAAGTGAAAAGGGGAAGCAAGTGCTTAACCACTTTGGAAGAAGGTTTATACCTTTGTTATCTTGGCTTTCAGGATTATCAACTGCCAGAGTCATTGACTAAATATCAGGGGGGGAGATCCTAACATATGTAGATATTTTGGTAGGGGAGATCACTGAATAGACCATGCAGATTAAACAAATGTCCATGTATTTCTCAGAAGGTTGACAGACATGATTAAATTTGGGTATGATGCTGTAGATGCAATTTCCAGGGCAGCAGCCACAGGGACAATTATTAGGAAATGTGTGACTGAGTATTCAACCCCTCTGCCAGATATTTTCAAAGGTCACTTCCTAAGTGCTCCTCTGAATAACAGCCTGCTGTTTGGTCCTCTATTCAGGATGTCTTCTAGAAACTTGAAGAGAAAGGGAAGACTATGGAAACAGTGAAGAAACTGTTCAGCAGGATGTATCCCTCTTAGCAACAATCCTTCTACAGTCCCCACCTGCTTTCCACATTTGCTTCTTGTTCTTTATTCTTAATTTTTATTATTACATTGTTATTATCATATTCTTCTCGCTGTTTGTTTATTCATTTCTGTTTGTTTACCTGGTAGGTCCAGCTGGGAATAAAATAACTCATTTTCAGCAGAGGCCCAGGGAGAAAAGCTCCAAAGAGCAGTAATAATTTAATACAATAAATGCAATTGGTATATATTACAAACAATAGATACATAATAATGACATGCAGAATGAAAATACTAAATGTGATACATTTTATAGTAACAGTACATCATAATAAAACAAACAGAAAGGAAATAAAATGAATTTAAATTTAAAAAACATTGTATTGTCTTAAGAAAAATTTTGTTTAATTTAATATGGAAAGGATAAATAAGATGGGAAAATGAGTTGAGAGTGGAGACAGAAAGTAAGAAAAGTTCAGTTAAACAGCAGAAAGAAGTAGAAAGTTGAAAGTTTGTTTTTTGTAATATCACATTGTCAGCAACAGATTACATTAGTTCTATGCACTGTAGACCTAACAGTAGAAAAACTAGAATTGATTGAAAGATGGGAGCCTTTGCAGATAGGGGTCTGTCCTGCGGTAATAGAGCAAGATAAAAGCCAGGAGTGTTTACGATATTGCTCTGAGTTTTAATCATTTGTTAATTAGCTTGTGTCTTATGTATGTTAGGATTGAGTTCTAAACTTTATGGACAAAGCTAGAGTACAAAGCCCTACAAGCAGCATTGTGAGCCTTAGTTGTAGAGACAAGATGCTTATCTAGAGACCATAGGTGTCTGCTCGGGCTGTGACACTTCAGCAAATCAGTTAATGAGGACCACCTTTCATGAAACTACAATATGTTGTGATAAGTTTTTAGATAGGAGAAGGTAAGATGATTGTGTAGTTGCATCCAGTTGAGGAGTTTCAGGACAGTGAAGAGTTCTGGCAGATGTGTTAGCTTCAGATATTTCAGTTTTGTTGTAGCATTGCTCTAATTTAAACAACAATGTGATTTGTAAGTTAATGAAAACTGGTATGGCATAAAGTAATATTGGAAGCAGGTAATTACAAGCAGTGATTTTCCAAGTGATGCTAGTAAGGAAAGGTTTGATTTACAATAGACCAAGTTTTGATGAGCTTTCCTAATTGTTAATCGTTCTTTTTCTCAGTTTTGCTATTTTGCATTGATATTGCATTGCTTTATTGCTTATTGTTCTTGTACATTTATCCATTTTTATTGTTCTCTTCTTTCCCCTCAGGCTGAGCTTGAAATGGATTCTTGTAGATAAGTGCTGTGCCCTGGTTAACAGATTTAAGTAAATAAATAAAATAATCAAATAAATAGATAAACTAAACCAAACCAAACCACAGCAGGTGAAGCAGAAACAAAGCCTATGAAAATAAAATGCGATAGAGCTCACAAAAGGGCACTTTAGTGAAAGACTTCCAGAAACCGTTCCAGAGGACCTACTGTGCAGCGCTAACTTCTGCAATGAAAGCACCCCCCCCCCCCAACACAAGCTCTTTCCCCAAGTACTTGGAGGTTGCTTGATCTTCAGGAACAGCTGCAGAATGGTTATCTTGCACAAAAGAGGTTCTAAACATAATCTCATCAAGGCATGAAATAGAGTTCAAAGTCTGTCCCCATTTAAATGGGATTATCTCTTCTGTTATGGCAAAGCAAGTAGAGCTGCCAACCCCAGTTGAGCTACTCCTGCACTCCTTCCACCCCTGGCTACCCAGAGGAGCTGAGGAAGGTGTTCTGTTCAGACATTTCTTAATTCTGTGTAACTGTGTAAGCCTATTGTGGAGTCTTGAAATTGAGACATTTTCTGAAAGTTTAGAATGCTTACCCCACAGTCACACCTACTGTTACTGATGTGCAAGCCTTATGTAGCTATTCTTTTTTTTTTTTTTCAAACATCTTTATGAAATTTACACCGTATGACAAAGGCAGTCTTACATTTGTATAAATGAAAAACATACAAAATGATATAACTTTAGATCTGAAGTAGTTAACTTAATTTGTACAGCAACCTATGGGAATCCGATCCGACCTCGGATCCGAGCCGGCAGATGTCCTTCAAGGATGCATCAGCAGTCATCACATATGGGTTGTCCTGCCTCAGGCAGCCCTTCGGTCGGCCGGATTCCAAAGTCTGGGTCCGGCGTCTGCTGATGTCGCCCCTTCCCCGACGTCAGAGCGCCTGGGGTATAAAAGAGTCAGCCGACGCCATCTTCCTCAGTCTTTCTTGCCGCGTGGTGCCCGAAGCAGAAGCAGTTCGCAAGTGCCGGTCGGCCAGCTCCTGTAATTCAGCTACCGAAGACTTCAAAAAGCTAAGTACCCCGTTGGGGACTCTTTCTTGCCTCAGCCGATGTCAGATAAAGTTAATAATTGTTTAACTTGTGGGAAACAAATACAAATGAAATGTGTAGGCATGTATGACAAAACTGACACACACAATAATGCATTTAGATCCCTGCCACATCCAGCACTTCCATTGTATTGTGTCTAAAAATCCAGTACAGTATAAGACTTTTAAAACCGCAAGGTTATGAAAAAATCATTATCAAAGATGCTACCCATGGACTACTGTATTTGCATGTGGAACTCTGAACCTCAGTGCCTAAATGAGCACTAAGGTGCTTATAGGTGGCATTGGAGGAAGTCAATGAATCAGAACACTCTTGTAAAGTATTTATGTGCTTATCTTGCATACTTCTTAAACTGACTGAATTCTGATCAAGGTGGTGACCATCTGTCTCTCAGGGACATCTAAAAGTGCTATAATTCTTAGCAAATTGCAGTGCCTCAATATAGCATATTGAAATGAAAACAAAGCACATGTATCTGGAAGTCTGATCAGTCTGTAATCAGAAATGTTCAATAAATATCAAAGCTCAAAATCAGCTTCATCATCAATAATTCAACCATTGCAAACAATGGTGGCACAGTTGAAACAAATGATAATTGGCTTTAATTATTATCTTAACTACTGCTGTCTTTCTAGTAGTATAGAGTTAATATCAGCTTGGGTTGAGATGATTTATAGACCCAATGTTTTGCTACTGATGGTCTGCACCTCTCTCCTCATGGTTTTATATTGGCTCAGACATTCTCTTCCCTCATAGTACTTTTTTAGACAAGGTCACTCTCCTCAAATTACCCACAGAATCAACCACATTCAAAAATTATATAAAAATAGCACTGAAAAATACTAGAAGCATAAAGAAAGCTTCACTCCTGTATAGAGTTAAACAAAATTATAAAGTTTCTCATTAGCTGTGGATTTTATAGTAGTCTAAGACAAGTGAAATAATATTTTTTTTGTTTTTCATTTGTTTTCCATCTTTCTTCTGCTCTTCTTCTTTTGCTCATCATAGTGATACAAGTTAAAAGGTGCCCTGTGCAATTCCACGAGCTGGTGCACCCCCGCCCCACCTGTAAGTTGAGGAATGAAAATGAATAAGTAAAAGGTTAAATATTTTCTACAAATTGTTGACCAGAAAATATATGATGTTAAGTTGTCAATCTCGCCTTCATTCTTGCTTGATGGGTTCGGAGCCGATCCTCGGCTCCGACTCGGCACTTGCTAAGCTCGAGAGTCACTTTTACCAGCTCGAGGCAGCCCCATATCCCATGATGCAAGGCGGTAAGTACCCAGATCTCGTTTGCCGCTTCGCTGATGAGGTCCTCCTTTTACCAGCTCCTGGTAAGTGATTTGCTACTTTGCTATTTTAGCCCCTTTTAACAAAAAAACCCTTAATTGTTAGTTTTATTTTAGTTTTAAACCTTTTCTGACAGAAAATTCTCTGTCTCTTCTTATTTTTTTAGTCAGACTTTCACCCATCCCATCCCCCCCCTGTTAGGGTGTGTGTGTTTTCTAGTTATACCTTTGGGTATATTTAATTTAATTTCTTTGACTGGTGTGTGTGTCTGTGTTTACACCATGTCTAAAGAAAGGGTCTCAGGCTTTAAGAAGTGTGACTCGTGCTGTCAGAAAATGTCTCTGACAGACGGTCACACTTCTTGCCTGTATTGCCTGGGGCCTCTTCACCTGCAGGACTCCTGTGCTATATGTCATTCTTTCAGCCAGAGAGTCCTGCAGGAAAGAAGAAATAAGTTGATTTTGAGGGGCCTTCTTAAGCCGGAGGGCTCTCCGGCTAAGTCGGCTCCATCCAAGACTTCTAAGTCTTCCAAGGCCCAGGCTTCTGTGTCCAAGCCTGCGGCCACGGCTCCGACTCGTTCTGAGTCGAGATCGGCTGCGGCTGGAGCCGATTCTGGCTTAACTAAGCCTTCGGCACCGATGGCTATCGGTGCCGATTCTGGTTCGACCACTTCGGTGTCGGCTCCGATCGGTTCCGACCACCATGTGGCTCAGGCATCGGTGTCGGCTCCGATCGGCTCCGACACCGTTACTTTTGTGGCTGTATCGGCTCCGGCTGGGGCCGATGCATCGAAGCTACCTGTCGGCTCCGATAAGTTGTCGGGTCCGACAGGTTCAATAGTTTCATCGGTTCCGATGGCTCCTTCGAGGAAGAGGTCTAGGTCTCCTTCCTTGGAGCCGATACTTTCGGCTCCGGCTTCACCTCTCCTCTCCGAACGGGAGCCATCGGAGCCGATCTTCAAGGTCATCCAGGCTTTCTGACCATGATTTAGAGAGAGTGGTCAGTAGATTACTTAAGTCACAGGCACTGGCCCAAATGTTACATAGCCCGTCTCAACAGACGGCTATTGGTCCACACCCCATTGCAGTTCCTCCTTCAACTCTACCCCAGAGCTTGGAGTTGGAGTCTTCGAATGGTTACTGCTACGGCTGAGGGACAGATACCCCTTCTGTTCCTTCAGCCTCTACTCTTATCTCCTCTTGAGACCTTCCTTAGAGGGATTCGTGGCCAGGCTTCCATGGTCTCCTCCGAGGGGTGAGTGGCATCGGACCCTTGTCCGAACCCGCTCTTCCCTTGGAGCCTCGGCCTTGGTGAGCTCTGCTCCGACATCTGCCTCGGAGACTTCCTTCGGTGGTCCCTGGAGTTCCTAGCTCTTGAACGGGTTCTCTCGGACCTTCCTGGGAGGGGAGCATTCGAGGTGATGAAGAGTGTGCTGGCCACGGGTATCAGCCAGCAGTCTGTTCCCTTAGCTCCTCCCTCTATAGTGCCTGTTGACATCTCTGCCACTTCTCTTGCTACAGGACCCAGAGATCCTCCGCCTCAGGTTTCCCCATTGGGAATATCCCCCTCTTCCGAGGATTCTCCTGATGTTTCGGGAGATCCTCCTAGGAAGAGGACCTGTAAGACCTGTAAGAGGAAACATGTAGACTCCCCCGAGTCTATCACTTCAGATACTGACTTAGATGAGTCAGAGGGATCCCCAAGATCCCCCTCTGAGGATGTCTCCTTCTCAGACATCCTAGAACTCCTTAGACAGAGGGGAAACTGGCCCACCAATAATCCCTCTGAGGATGAGTCAGTATACCTAGAGGCGTTTGGATCTCGGCCCTCCACCTCCTGGGTGTCTCCGCCTTTCGACCCCCTTATGCAGGTTATTGCCCGAAAGGCGTGGGCTGCTCCTGACTCTGTAGAGCCAGTCCCTAGGAGGCCTTCAAAATTTATTACTGCCCCGTGTGATAAGCAATTCCTCACTAAGGGTGTTCCCGCTGATGCCATGGTGGTGGCTGCTGCCACCAAGAAGGAACTTTCAGATCCTTCCGTACCCATCCATCCTCCTAATAAGGACTCTAGGACCAGGGATAGGTACGGTAAGCGGATGTTTTCCTCAGCGACCTTTGCTATGCGTTCGCTGAATTACCTATGTCACTTCACCAGACTCCAAAGGGATATCCTTAAGGAGCTAGGTGATGTTGTACAGGATCCTACAGCTGCAGGGGCTCAGGAAAAAATTGCTTCGCAGCTAGGAACCCTTAATTCCATTGCAAACTCCTCCATGCGGCTAATATCATATGCTGCTGATGGAGCGAGTAGGGCCGCAGGTACAGGTGTGGCTCTCAGACGCCAAGCCTGGATGCGGCTATGTGACTTTGCAGATCCCTTTAAGGCGTCCTTCACAAATTCTCCCTTTGATGGGTCAGCTTTGTTTGGCCCTCAAGTGAAGGAAACTTTGACCAGGTGTGAGCAGGACGGCAAGACTCTTTCTGCCGTAGGAGTCCATTTTTCCATCCCTTCTAGACCTTACCCCAAAGGACAGAAAGGTGGCAAAATGTGGTTCCGCAAATCCCAAGGAGTCACGCCGGATTCACGTGGTCAGTTTACCCCTAGAGGCAGAGGGGGCAACAACAACAGACGCCGCTCTAGAGGCAGAGGGGGTCCAAAAAACCAGGGAAACAGAGAGCCTCTCTCTGACAAGCCCTTTCAGCATCCCTGAGATGTTGCCCGGCTGTCCCTCCTTGGAGGCAGTCGGGGGAAGATTATCACTGTACCCAGAAGCCTGGCACTCCCTCACTCAAGACAGATGGGTACAGTCGATCATATCCAAGGGTTACATAATTCCTTTCGAGGAAAGTCTTTTCTACCCCTCAAATTCCCTTCCAGATGTACCACCCGGTCTAAGGGAAATTGCAGAGTTAGAAGTCTCAAAACTACTGCAAAAAAGAGCCATTCAGCCAGTTACAACAGACCATTCAGAGCCCGGAATCTACTCAAGGTTCTTTTTGGTCCCCAAAAGACGGGAGACTGGAGACCAATATTGGATCTCAGCAGACTCAACAAGTCTGTGAGGAAGACAAGATTCCGAATGGTCACTCTTCAGTCAATTCTGCCCTTCTTACAGAAGGACAACTGGATGTGCTCAATAGATCTTCAGGATGCGTACTATCACATCAAAATTCACAGACGCTCCAGGAGATTTCTCCGCTTCGGCTGGGGTCCAGTCATTTCCAGTTCAGAGCCCTGCCCTTTGGTCTCACCACAGCCCCCAGAGTGTTCACCAAATGCATGGCAGTGGTCACGGCTCACCTGAGACGTCAAGGATTCCAGGTGTTTCCGTATCTCGACGACTGGCTCCTGTCAGCCACCACCAGGCATCAGCTTATTCAAGCCAGGGATTACACAATAAATCTTTGTTCTCATTTGGGCATCTCGATCAACTTGAAAAGTCATCCTTATTGCCCTGCCAGTCTATTACTTTCATAGGCGCAAACTTAAACACTGTTCGGATGTCAGCTACCCTTACAGATCAAAGAGTTTCAGACATTCAAAGTCATGTCAGGATCATTCTAGCCAACAAGAAAGTACAGGCCAGAATGGTTCTAAAGGTATTAGGCCTCATGGCTGCGGCCATTACTCTTCTTCCCCTGGCTCGCTTCTACATGCGCCTTCTTCAGTGGATGCTGTTCACACAGTGGTCGTACCAACAACTTCCAATGCGTCACCAGATTCTGGTGACACAGACTTGCAAAGATCATCTTGCTTGGTGGATCACATCTCCCCAGGTTCACCAAGGCAGACACTTTGTACCCCATCCCGGTAGCCACTGTCACCACGGATGCCTCCCTGATCGGGTGGGGGGGTCATTATCAGGGCAGGATGGTTCATGGGACATGGCAGCCGTTCGAGTACCACCTGCACATAAATGTCCTGGAGATGAAAGCAGTGCTTTTAACGTTGCAAGCCCTCAACGACTTTCTTCCCGTAGGGACAATTGCAGTCCACACAGACAACATGTCTGTAGTTTGGTATATCAACAAACAGGGCGGAACCAAGTCCTACCCCTTGTGTCGAGAAGCGCTCAGACTATGGCAATGGGCAATCTCCTCTCATCGGTTTCTGGTAGCAACGCATATCCCTGGGAAAACCAACATTGTAGCAGACAGATTGAGCAGAGCTATTCTCATGCCTCACGAGTGGTCTCTCAAGCAATCGATAGCGGAAGAGATTTTTCTGGAATGGGGTCGTCCATGTTGCGATCTTTTTGCTACTCCCCAAAACAGCAAATGCCCAGACTTCTTCTCTCTCTTCCCTCTTCCAGGCCATCCCCCCAGAGACGCTCTGACCCAGGATTGGCCCCAGGGACTTCTTTATGCCTTCCCTCCATTTCCTCTGATCCCTCAAGTTATCCAGAAAGCAACCATTTTGAGAGCCAAATTGATTCTCATTGCTCCTTACTGGCCTCGACAAGTTTGGTTTCGTTCCTCCATCGTCACCTTTTGGTGCAGCCGTGGCATCTGGACCCAGTGCCAGATCTTCTGATTCACCAATCCGGTCAGCTGCACCGGTCTATCCCTTCTCTCAACCTCACAGCATGGTTGCTCCACTTCCTTCCTTAGCCAGGCTTCCTTTGATCTCTAACCCTGTTAGAGACATCATAGTAGCTTCTTTAAAATCCTCTACCAGGAGGATTTATGCAAGCAAATGGAAACGTTTCTCTTATTGGGCTAAGGCCAAGAATATTGATCCTTTCACTGCCCCTGTTCAGGCAGTCCTGGACTTCTTAGCAGAGATTTTTCATGCAGGCTCCTCTTCTTCCACAGTCAGAGTTCAATTGGCTGCTATCTCGAACTTTCATGTCGGGATTGCAGATCACAATATTATGTCCCATAGGCTCTGTAGGGCCTTCTTGAAAGGAATTTTCCTGCTAAAGCCTCCAATCAGGAATCCTCCTCCTCAATGGGATCTAAATTTAGTGCTGACATCCTTGATTCTTCCCCCCTTCGAGCCAGCTGTTTCTTGTTCCCTGAAATTTCTTTCTTGGAAAACTTTATTCCTAGTAGCTATTACATCGGCCAGGAGGGTGTCTGAACTTCATGCTCTATCGGTTCGACCCCCCTATTTGGTTTTTCACAAAGACAGAGTATCATTGAGAACTAATCCGACCTTTTTGCCTAAGGTCTCCTCAAAGACTAATTTGAATCAATCCATTGATCTCCCTGTATTTTTCCCAAACTATTCAGACAGAGCCGAACAAAAACTACATTATCTTGATGTCCACCGTCAACTCAGATATTATTTGGACAGAACAAAAAAATTTAGGAAATCTGATCAACTCTTTGTTTCCTATGCGGATAATAAGAAAGGCCTTCCTGTCTCTAAAGTGACCTTGTCTAGATGGCTTTCTTCGGTCATCTCTGAAATTTATCTGCTCAGGGGAAAACAGCTGTGCTCAAAACCTAAAGCACATTCAACTAGGAGCTTATCTACTTCTACAGCCTTTCAAGCTAGACTTCCTTTAGACACTATTTGTGCAGCGGCCACTTGGGCCACTCCTCATACTTTTGTTTCCCATTACAAATTGGACTTGGCCTCCAGGGACAGAGCCAGTTTTGGCTCTACAGTCCTCAAGAGTCTGTTCCATTGAGCCACCCAGGATAGAGGTGCTAGGACAAGAAGCAAGAATGAAGGCGAGATTGACAACTTAACATTAAGAAGTTATGTACCTACCATAACGTTCCATGTTAGTTGTCTTCTCGCCTTCTTTCTTCGACCCTCCCTCCTTCCCCCAGGCCTGGAGAGACCTTCCTATAAGAAATTATTATGCTGAAGACCATTCAGACCTGGTCCTTCTTCCATCCTGTAAGTTTTCTTTCTTCCTTTTGGAAGTGTTTTTATGCTTGGTGCTATTGCCCTTTGTCATCAAACGAGATCTGGGTACTTACCGCCTTGCATCATGGGATATGGGGCTGCCTCGAGCTGGTAAAAGTGACTCTCGAGCTTAGCAAGTGCCGAGTCGGAGCCGAGGATCGGCTCCGAACCCATCAAGCAAGAAAGAAGGCGAGAGAAGACAACTAACATGGAACGTTATGGTAGGTACATAACTTCTTATTCTGCTCTGAAACTGTCCAGTTTGCTACAGTTAAAATACCACGTTAAGTAATTTAGCGCTTCAGCTCTACAATTGTAACCACAAATGCATTAAAAATGTATTATTGTCACTGCTCGCATTACCGTACTGTTGGCAGATTGCAGTCTCGGAGCCCTTTCTAATTCTTTGCTAAATAATTCAGGGCAAAGCATTTGACAGTGTGGATAAATGTCAGAAATTAGAAAAATTTTAAATATTACACCAGTAATCTTTAAAAATTTAACAGAACAGCATGCTTTGCATCATCACCATACATTTTCTTTATATTATGAAGAATGAAACTAATGCTTGTCATTACTGAAAGACAGTAATCCTCACCAATTTATTAGCAAACTAGATTTTAGGAAGGACAGGACAAAAATAAAAGGCAAAAGCAGGTGCGAGCGGCAAAATCAGGAACAGTCATGAAGTATATGCGCAAAGGGTGTTTAAGCTGTACATTAACACAAGCCAGCATAGTAAATTTAGTTCTGACACATCTGCATATAACACAGACCTGAACCATTTATATCCAGACAGGGGCACAAGGACAGAATTAACCAGAGGCAAAGTTACCAAATACAGTGGCATTGTTAAACATTACAACTGAGACATTTTGAGGTTGTGAATTAAGTACTTTCTGAAGCAAATGCAAAATATATGCTACATCAGCAGCAGTTAAATGCAGTCAGTTTCTTTACTGAAGTTTAAAAAATAACCCTGAAATTTAAGCATCATAGTAAAAAAGGATATTTGTAATGTAGTGTTAAGAATAATGTACTTAAACTACAGCAACAGCTATTCCGGTGTTGTTGTGTCTTTTGGCTTTTCCCGGTTAGGGGATGCCACAGCAGAACTCCGGTCCGCTAGTGATTGGCAGCTGATTTTTATGTGCTGAGTTGCCGGCCGTAACGCACAACCTTCAACGAAGGTACGCCCATTCACGCATGTCTCCACAGTAGATGCTCTAGCTGAGAATCGAAAGGGACAACGTCTTGCTGTGAGGCGGCAACGCTACCGCAGCACCACCACCGCGGATAACAGCCATTCCGGTGTAATTATTAATATACAGACTGGTATGCCCTCTGCAATAAAAGACGTTAAGAAACTGCAGTCAGAAAAGTAGTTCCCAAACTGTTGGATGATCTTATGCAGAAGGGAAAGTTCAGGGGCTGAACTGCATACTAAATTAGGTGGGGTCATCCTTGGATGAACCAAGCCCAAAAAACAACAGGGTTATGATCAGTAGCAAGGGGAACCCTAACTGACAGGAAAGCATAGTGAGGGAAACTTACGCTAAAAATTGCTTGCAGTGCTGCTACATTTTAATGAAAAAACGTTAAAGACAGTGAAAATAGAACTAACTACTGGTTTATTTTCATTGTTAATGGGTAGACTAGAATTTTAGGGATGAAATTTATACAGATAAAAAGAAATTGAAGCTTATATATCCCATAGTTATCCTTTGAGTGAGACGGTTTTGGCAAGTAAACTTGACTAAAAAGGTCGGGACAAAAAGTATTTACATCAACATTATTGAAACAATTGCAAATAAAGAAAATTAGTGATTTGAAGGGGCCCCTCGGGAATTCGTCGCAGCCTATTATTTTAGCCTCAAAACCGGGAAATTCCGAGGAATTCAGTACAGTTGAGAGGTATGTTTTCAGGCATGACTTAGGCCTAATAGCTGTTAACTGGACATTTTTGCTTATGCTGTTTTATCAGTGAACAGTATAAAGAGAGAAATGTACAGCATACAGAAAAGTTACAATAGTAGTGCGTTTTAGAACAACTGATCTGTGCAACCAAATGCAAGTTTAAGATGAGTAAAATTTTCACTTGACACTCGTCAGATTAATAGACAAGTCCATAAGTAGGCCTGGGGACATGTTGTTAGGAAGTTGTTAGATCTGAAGTCGTCAATCTTCATTTTATCCTTGAACAATGGGTTCTCTTCCAAGAATTGGAACCATATCGGCCATTTCCACAGCTCACGCAGGCCAAAAACTGTCGAGCTTCAGTCCTATCTACAGTGCATCTCTCCTAGTTACCTTAGATCTCGTTTGCCACTTTCCTGGACAGGCATGTTCGGCTGTGCTCTCGAGCTAAGTGAAATTATTTACTGTTATTTAGTCTTTTCTCACTAAGTTGTAGTTCTAAATTTACTTCTACTATTTTCCCTACCCCTTTCTTCTTACATGTGTAGTTTGTAACTACCATTGTTGGCATTTTTCTCTTTTCCGTACACTTTGTGTACTTCTTTTCTACCACTGTTGATAGATTTCCCCTTTCCATACACTTCGGTGTACACTCTCTCCCTTCTTTATAGCCCTCTTACAAAAAAAAAATAATCTTGGATTTTTTTTTTCTCCCTTGTTTAAAACTTTACAAATGTTTGGATTGCTCCAATCGTTTGTCGTGTGCATGTGTGGAGAGAGTTCAACATTTCTTAGTATGGCTGAAAAACCCAAGGGCCCTCTGGCTTTAAGAAATACCAGCAGTGTGGCCACAAAATTCCTTCATCAGACATGCATGCTTTGTGTAAGTACTGCTTGGGACCTCACCACATGCAGGAAGATTGCAATATGTCACTGCTTTATCCACAAAGCTTTAGTGGAGTGAAAAAAATAAACTGAGATTAAAAGGTTCAATTCCAACTGCCTTCAATGAGGCCATATCTGCTGGAAAAAGTAAAACTGGTATTTTGTCGCCTTCCTCCTCTTCCTCTGGGAAGGCCAAGAAAAGAAGCATATCTATACCATCTTCTCCAGTGGCGACTGTCAAAAAACTGAAAACTTTGGTGCCAAAACGTTTCTCGTCTCTGACAGATGTTGATGCTGCGGTGTCTGCAGTGACACCCATCACTGCTTTTAAACCTTTGATGCCAAGGGCTTTGGTGCAGATTCAGACTGATGGCTCGGTTTCACAGATCCAAGCTCTGACCACTACTTTTGTGGTGATTGATTCTGCGCCGAGTATTTCTACTTGGCAAACACCTAGATGCCAGTATTCCTCATCCATCAGTCCCTTTGCTGGGGAATTACTGGAGGTCTTTTTCCATAGACCCAAGTCTCCTTCTGTGTTCTCTGCCCATTCCGGCTCATAGAGATTGATGTGGAGAGACTGGTGGAGAAATGTTATGGATAAGAGGAATTTCAGGTGCTGCCTTGGCTCCGACCCCTTCAGGTGCCAAACATTCCTTCACACCACTGACTAGTCCTCTTCTAACCTCCTCTGAGGCCTTGGAGATTTCAGCTTCAAGTTGTCTGGCATCAGCTGCATCGGTTCTGACTGTCTGTGTTACTATGGAACTGATTCAAGCTCTGAGTTCTTCGGCTTTGTCAGATCCAGAGACCTCCCGGGGCTGTAGCTACTCAGTCGGCCCGGAGGGGCAGTAGGCAACTCCAATTTTTTTGGAGCCATCCCTCCACCTTGGGGTTTTGGCTAGGTTTAGTTTGGCACTGGCTTCTGACTTGGAGGTGGTCTTGTCAAAGCGTGGAGTGACCACAGTTCTGAGGCAGTCTATCTTTGTTCTGGGCTTCCTTCCCTCTTTAGTAGGGTCAGGCTTTGGAGAGGGCCTTGGCTGCCTCAGCTACTCAGTTGACTTCTTCTTTGTCAAAGCATGTTCCTTCCTCGAATCCAGTTATCCAACTTACTCCTCCATTAGGATAGCGAGTGCTAAAACCTCAGGAGACTCCTGTTCAGATTCTGTCTTCTTCAGATACCTCACCAGACCATTCCCCTGATGATGTCCCTCTGAAGGAAAAGTGCAAAAGGAAACACTTAGATTCCCTGCAGGAATCCATCACCAAAGATGCCGATTTTGATGAAGAGGAAGGGTCCCCCAGATCACCCCTTGATGACGTCTCCTTTGGAGACGTCCTGGACATTTCGAAACAGAGGGGTGATTGGAAGTCCCAAAACCGTATCCCTGAGGAATCAGTATACCTATAGACTTTTCGCACTCATCCATCTACCTGTTGGGTGACTCCACCCACTGATGAACTTATCCAGTTGATTGCTCAGTGGGTGTGGAAGGCGCCTGATTCCATTAAGCCTATCCCTGGGAGGCCAGAAAAAAATTTTATCCCCTCCTGAAGATAAACAATTTTGAGCAAAAGATTTAGCAGTAGATGCCATGGTCCTAGAGGCGGCTATGAAAAAGGAACTGGCTCAGGAAAGTTCCTCTATCCATACACCCAATAGAGAGTCTTGGATGATGGATAGGTTTGGCAAGCGGATTTATGCATTATTGACCTTTGTGTTGTGGTCTTTGAATTTTCTGGCATATTTCACCAGCTTCAAAGGGATTTGATCAAGGAGCTCTCAGATAATCTGTCAGGTGCGGTCTATGAGGAGGTACAAGACAAAGTTGCCTCTCAGCTAGCATGGACTCTGTTTCTAATTCATCCATGCAGCTCATTGCACATGCAGCCGAAGGGACTACCAAAGCAGCGAGTTTAATCGTAGCCATAAGGAGAGACGCTTGTATGTGCCTTTTTGACTTTGCGGAGCCATTTAAGTCTTCATTCGTCAGATCATCCTTATTTGGCCCAAGGTTTAGAGAAACATTATCCAGGTGTGAGAAAAATGGAAAGACCCTTTCTGCTGTGGACATACATTTTTCCCCTCCTCAAAGACCCTTTTCCAGGAGTCAGAGAGTGGGTGGAGAAATATGGTTAAAAAAATGCAGAGGGCATTTTCAAGACACACTTGGTGAAAGTTCCCCTAGGGGCAGAGGGTGGAACTCTAACGGAATATGCTGTTCATGTGGCAGAGGTGGCCCACAAAATCAGGGTTTGAAAGATTCCTTTTCTAGAAAACTCTGTCAGCATTCCTGAATTTAGGCCCGATTGCCTTCCTGTGGAAACAGTTGGGATGCACATCCTGTTCCTAAATGCCTGGCTAGAAATCACATCAGATAATTGGGTGTGGAGCATTATATCTAGAGGCTGTGTCATACCCTTTTCTCTTCCCCCTTCTGTTTCCAGAAGAATCCCAAATGTTCCACCCAGTCAGAGGGAACAAGCAGTCCTAGAGATCCAAAGACTGCTAGAAAAAAACAAAAACTGCTAGAGAAAAAGAGTCATCCAAGAAGTCCCACCAGACCAATTAGAGTCCAGAACTTACTCAAGAATCTTTTTAATGTCAAAAAAGGTAGGGGACTGGAGACTAATTTTGGATCTCAGCTTATTGAACAGTGCTGTTTAACAAACAAAATTCCAGATGGTCACAGTACAGTCCATTCTCCTTTTTCTGGAAAAGGACAACTGGATGTGCTCGATAAACCTTCAGGATGAGTATTACCACATAAAAATGGACAAGTGCTCCAGAAGGTTCCTCCGCTTCAGTCTGGGAGCCAATCACACTCAGTTCAAATTTCTGCCCTTTTGTCTCACCACAGCCCCCCAGGGTGTTCACCAAATGCATGACATTTGTAGCAGCTCACTTGAGACTGCAAGGATTCTGGGTGTTTCCATATTTGGACAACTGGCTCATTACTACTCCAACCAGGCATCTATTGATACTAGCAAGAGATTACATTCTACAGATTTGTTTCTACCTAGGAATTGTTATGAATTATGAAAAATCTCAACTGATTCCTTTTCAAAGTTTAGAGTTCTTAGGAGCAATGCTAAATACGAGAATGTTCGTAGCCTCCCTTCCACCAGTGAGATTACAAAAAAATCAGTGAACAGTGTTGAAAGATACAACACAGCGAGAAAGTACCTGCCTGTCTAGCATTACAAGCCCTAGGTTCAGTGGAGGCGACAGTAACTCTAGATGTTTTTCGTGTTTCACTGTGGCAGTCATCACATTTGGGTTATCTACTTGCAGTAGTACTCATTCGGCCTGATTATCAAAGTCTTGGGTCCTGTGTCAATTGCTGTCTCATCTTCCATAACATCAGGTAGTCAGGGGTATAAAACATGCAGCTGACATGATTACATCAGTCTTTCTTGCTGTGCGGTGCCCGAAGCAGAAGCAGTTCGCAAGTGCTGGTCGACCGACTCCTGAAATTTTCATTTTCGAGTTTCAGAACCAAAGTCTTCAACTAAGCTAAGTACCCCGTTGGGGAAACTTTTTCTTGCTCTAAACCGATGTAAATAAAAGTTAATAATTGTATTTCTTGTGGAAAGCAAATACCCCATAAAGATTTCCATTCGTACTGCATTCCTTGCCTAGGCCCAGACCATGATGTTCCTCGCTGTTGGTTTTGTGCCCTATTTAAACAATGAACTATTCGTCATCTGTTATTTACGCTTCTAAATATTTTGGTACTCTGTTCAATTATCCAGAAATGGCTTCGGTAAGCCACCCGACTACAGACATTCCAAAAAAACGCAAAGATAAAGACAGAGATAGACTGCTTAGGTCCAAAACTGCCAATGACGCTTCTCCTAACCTAGTCACCAGTTCGCTGGTACTCAGTGAGGTGCTTTCGCAGCCCCTGATACTCGCTACTTCAGATTCACAGGCCTCTACTGAGACCCATTCGTTGTCCGGTATGCTGTGAGATGCTTCTTCTACTGTGGAACCTGCAGATGTCTCTACGTTGGATGGGTCAGGAGCCGCTGTGCAGGCACCGGCTTCTGAGGGTGTATTCAGGCCTACTGACTTGCATATTAAACCAACGCCATCTTCTTCTTCTAGGCCTAAACCTCGATCTATGCCTAAAATAACGACGCCCAGACGGCATGGTCAGGCCCCTATGCCTAGAAAACAAATGAGAAGAATGGCTGAGGACCTTATTACTTTAATCAGGGGAAGCCACCCTTCCCCCTCTAAGAGACCTAGGACTGATTTTCCTTCTGATTCTTCTGATCAGGATTCTGAAGTTTCTGTTTTCTCTGATGACCAGGATTTTCCCTTATCTACCTGTGAGGATTCTGATGCAGAGGACTCCATTCCATCTGCTTCCCCTCTAGAGGATTTCTTTTTTGGTGAAACCTTGCATACACTTAGGGAGCATTTCCGCTGGGAAAGCCAGGATTACTGTGACTCCAAAAAGAGGCTTAGGGAATTCTTACTCCTGCCTTAACACAGGCCTTTAGCTATCCCTCCTGTTCTGGACATTGTAGATGATGCCTTCTCGGAATCTAGCCTGGTCCCTGACTCTTTACCTCCTGCTTCCAGAAAACCTGATAGGTATTGCAGGGTACCTGACTCTCACAATTTCCTCTTTAAAAATCCTACTGTGGCTCCTGAGACCATTTCACAGGGACCCAAGGGCATTAAGGCTACCACTGCCAAAAATCCTACCCCCTCTGATAGAGATTCCAGGGCACCGGATAGATGGGGAAAGAAGGTATACACTTATGCTACTTTAGACATTAGGGCTTTAAACTGTCAGTTTCATATGTTAAAGTATCAGCAGCATATTACTGGAGTGCTTAAACAGAAAATTGTGTTGATTCCTGACTGTGCTGAAAATAAAGAATGACAGGATTTTAATGCATTCTGCTGAACAAGTTGGAAAACATACTTTGCAATGTGGTTTTGATTCATTAGAGGCATCTTGCAGGGCTGCTGTCACTGGGACTGTACTTAGAAGGCACGCTTGGCTTAAGGAGCAATCTTTGCCAGATCATGTTAAAGCTAAATTACTGGATGCTCCCTTAAACCAAAACCGCCTGTTTGGCAACAAAGCAGAAGTACTTAAAAAGATGGAGGAAAAAGCTAAATCTATGCAAACTGTTAAAGATTTCCTGCAAGTACAACCTCCTAGATTTTAGTAGGCACTGGCCCTCTAAGAATTTGTCCTTTCCTGCCTCTTCCAGGCCTTCTCAGTCCAAACCCAGAACCAGCAGAACACCCAGGCTTCAGTCCCAAGGTACTCACAGGTCTAAACAGTGGGGGGCTCCCACTTCCAAAGCAGGGAGTAGTAAGACTCCCCCTTTGGTAAACTGTCTCAATGACTTAACTTTAAACCTTCCAAGCCCTGCTCAACTGACTGTTCCTTTAGGGGGAAAGATTGCCCTGCATGGAAAAAATTGGGAACTCATTACCCAGGACAAATGGGTTTTAAATATAGTTTCCCAAGGATACAGATTCCACTTCCACTCCTTACCAACCCCAACCAGCTGACCAGACCTACCCCCAAGTCAGTGGGCAGAGGCTCAAAAGTAAGTTCTCTCTCTTTTAAGCATCAGAGCTATTCAACCTGTTCCAGAAGAAGAATGGTGACAAGGTTTCTACTTAAGACTTTTCCTGGTACCCAGAAAAGACAATTCCTGGTGTCCGGTTCTGGATCTGTCTATCCTAAACACATTTTTGGTAATCCCAAAATTCATAGGTTCATAGGTTCATAGGTTCATACTAGGCTATCTGCCCGAGGGCATTTACAAGCCTAGCCCATAGTTTTGTGGCTTACGCCACCCCTTTAGTATGGGGAACTATACCCATTATTTTGCTGTGCCTCTGTTGAGCAGTGACACTGAGGTAATCCCTGGGGTATATCTGCGATCTCCCATCCATTGGTCAAGATTTCTCTTGAACAAGGCCAGCGAGGTGCTCTGCCTCACATATACCGGGATTTTATTCCACAGCATAGGGAGTCTTTGGGTGATGAATCTATCCCTCCAGCACGTCCTATTAATAGCCGTGTCGAGGTTTAAGTCTCCGCCCTTGTGGCTCTGACGGATCTAGATTTTTGAGGTGAAGCATATTCATCAAATCTGGGTTTGACATGGCCTTGTATGTTAGGCAAAGGTCACCTCTGAGCAAGCTGGCGACTGAATAGAGCTGGAGTTCTTTCAGTCGGGCAGCATAGGACAGATGTTTGAGACCCTTTATCCTTTTGGTGAGGAACTTTTGTGGCCTCTCCAGCTGCTGCAAGTGTCTGGTCAGATACATTCGAATGGGGCATTGTACTCAATCATTGGTCTGATGAGTGATGAGTATAGGAGACTATGACCTCCCTTGATCTAGATGAGAATCTCTTCATGATAAGGTGGGCAATGTAGAAGGTCTTCCTAACTACTTTAGCTACATGGGTGTCGAATGACAGACTACTATCAACCTGGGTCCCCAGGTCCCTGATAACTTCTTCTGTACTCAGTGGATTGCCACCTATTTGGTAGCTAGGGGTAACCTTGTTTTTCCCGAAGGGTATGACTATGCATTTTTGACATTTAACTTTAGGCCAGGGCTCTGGCACCAGTTATCCGTTTCTGTGAGACCCTTCTGAAGGATATCTGTGTCAGATGTGTTTTCTACTATGGCCCAGTTTGCAGTCATCTGCAAACTTTGTCAGCCATAACCCTCCTGTGTTTGCTTGTACTTTGGAAAAGTAGCTGCCAAACAAGAGTGGGCCCAGGACTGAGCCCTGTGGTACACCACTTGTGACAGGCTTTGAGTCTGACATGGCACCAGCAACTCTGACCCTGTGGGTTCTGTCACTCAGCCAGTTTGCAACCCATCTTGTGATGTATGGGTTAACATTTAAGCTGATGAGTTTTTCAATGATACCCGAGTGGGGTATTGTATCAAAGGCCTTCGCCAGATCGAGGTAGGCTGTATGGACTGCCTTTCCCTCATCAATGGCTTTGGTGACTGTTTCAAAAAAGTCAACCAAGTTTAGAAGGCATGATCTGCCTTTGACAAAGCCAAACTGGGATGGATCCAAAGTCTGCAAATTCCCTATGTCTTTATTTATGAGGTCCATTATGATCCTCTCCATGGCTTTGCAGATAAGGCTTGTCAAGCTAATGGGCGGTAATTTCCAGGGTTGGTGGAGGCACCGCCTTTGTGAAGTGGGACCACAGTTGCAGTGCGCCACTCCTGGGTACATATCCAGAGGTAAGACTATGATTAAACAGCTGTCCTAGCTGTGGGTTTAATTCCTCGTTGAGTTCGTGGAGCACACAGCCGGGGACACCATCAGGTCCCATGGATGCTGTGTTTTGTGCTTTGGAGAGAGCAGTTCTCAGTTGGGCGTTGGAGATGTTTGGGGGCTGCAATCGCTTGGTATAGATATCTCTCCTTTTGGGGAGGGGAGAAGTTTGCACTGAACCTGTCAGCCAGTATGTTGGCAATGTCTGTAGGATCAGTAATGTTCACATCATTTTGAACTAGTTCTGAGCATATCTGGGAGTTTCCTCCCAGGTTTCTAACATAGCTAAAGAAGGCCTTATGATTGTCTTTTGAGTCTTTAGCTATTTTTCTCTCAAAATTTGCTTTGGATGATTTTATGAGAGCTCTTAGTTTTTACTTATAGTGATCAAGGGTGTCTTACCTTTTAAGGATTTTGCTCTATCTTGTAGTAGCTTCCTCCTTTTGTTGTAGAGTTTGTTTATGGCTGGGGTCCACCAGAGTGGACGCTTGCCTTTGGTACAAAGAGTCTTTGTTTTGCTTGGGATTGCCTTATCCATGCAGTCCTGCAGGTGCTGGTAGAAGGCATTTGTAAGTGATTCAGCGGCTTGAGTACTGTTTTCCGTCGGCTCGGGGCCTTAAAGGAGACCACACTAGTCTTTAGAAGTGTGAAGTCGGCTTTCGAAGTTCTTTACTGTGGTCTTTTTTATTTCAGGTGGGAGTGGGATGAGGACCTCCAGCGAGATTAGTTTGTGATCTGATCTCACCAGTGAGGGGTATACTTCCGGTGTTGAACATTGTGCTCCCATGTTCGTGATGATGAGATCAAGTATGTTTTCTCCTCTTGTGGGGATGGTGACTAGTTGTTCCATGGCATTTGAGTTTATGAATTCCAGGAACTTTTGGGCTAGGGTGTTTGGGCTTGAGTAGTGTTCCCAGTCTATATTAGGGTAATTGAAGTCACCTAGTATGATGGTGTTTGGTGATACATTTATCTCCTCTAGTGTTTTCAGGAAGGCCATGTGAGGTTCCTGAGTTTGTGAGGGTGGCCTGTAACATGCTACAATTTGCAGAGCAGTCTTGCCTATGGTTAATTGCACCTGGATGGTCTCCGATGCATCGTGCGTTGCCACCAGTCTTGAGGTGTGGGTGTCTTTGATGAATATGGATACGCCCCCTCCTTTCTTGGTATTGTCCGGATTTTGGGGCGGAACGCATGATAAGAGGTAAAACCTGATAGTGCTGGGGTGCTCTCAGGAGCCTTGAACCAGGTTTCTGTCACTGCACAGACATCGATGTTCTCCATACTGAGAAGGGCCTCGAGTGCGTGCATTTTGAGATTTAGACTTCTGGCATTGAGCAGCATTACCCTTAGTTTTTTCCTTTTTGTGTTCTAGGGTGGTAGGTTTAGAATTTGAGCCTTGCCTAAAAAGGCACTATGGGGGTGGCAAGAGCCTTTGCCAATATCCGGAATCCCAGGGGTGACAGGTGCAAGCCGTCCCTTGCGAAGCAGCGTGGCTTGTCCAGCATGTCATCCCAGGCAGACAGACATTGGATCCCCTTTGAATGACACCAGAGTTTAAGCCAATTGTTAAAGCTGATCATCTTATCTCTGTATTGTGGCATCATTCTTGGTGAAGGTAGGATACTGCTCAAGGTCAGGGTCATACCTGCCTGGGCTACATAATCAGAGAGCTCCTCAATGTCTCTTTTCATGTAGTCCAAGGAGGTACGTCTCAGGTCGTTTACACCAGCGTGGACAATGACTGAGTCATATTTGTACCTGCTGTTGAGAGACCTGAGTGCTTGCGTGATGTGGTGGATTCTAGCGCCCGACAGGCAGCTTACTGTGACCTTCTCCTTACTCAGTCTGGTGAGCGGGACGTCAGTGTGTCTGACTATGGAGTCACCAATGACTAGTGTGTCTGGCATTGTGTTTGGCCTTAAGGGCTGTGACTGTTTGACACTCTGACTGTGAGGTCTATGTGTTGCAGGTGTTGTGTTCTGAGGTGGTGGTTGTTTGGGTGTCTGCTTTTGTGGCCTCTGCTGTTTTGGTAGATTTTTGATCAGAGCCGAGTATGTCTTTGTGTGTTTATGTGTATGATTTGAGGTTGTGATGGTACTATGTGAGACTGGGTCTATAGTGTGTGTGGTAACCTTCTCCTCCTGACTGGTCTTGCCAGTCCTATGTTGAGAGAGCTCAGCCTCCAGTTTGGCCGTATAGTTGCATCTCTCGCATGTATTTGTGTTTTGTGGGAGGAGGAGAGGGTTGTCTGTGTACATGAGGCAATTGTAACATTGCCTCAATATTCCCAGGTTCACCAGCTGAGCAGGAGATGCTAACTCTTCTTCATCTGCTTCCCATGCTAGGCAAAGATGCCTGGTTGGCAACACTGGATTTAAAGGAAGCCTACCTGCACATCCCAATAAGGGAGTCTTGCAGAAGATACCTACGCTTCCGAGCAGGCTACATGCACTACCAGTTCTCTGCACTGCCCTTTGGCTTATTTACTGCACCCAGGTTATTCACAAAGTGCCTAGCTCCAGTCATTGCATTTTGCAGGCAAAGAAATATTCAAATATACCCATATCTGGACGATTGTCTAATTCAGGCAGAAAGCCAGGACATACTATTAAATCATCTGGCATTTGTAAAGAAACTACTAACTTCTCTGGGGTACACCATAAACGAAAATAAATCACATCTTATACCCTGCCAACAAATTGTGTTCATGGGAGCAATCTTAAATACAACTTCCCAGATGGCCTACCTCACGCCAGAGGAAAAAAGTTAATTCAACAGCCTACTTCAAACTACTGGCCACAAAGACCCAGCTATCTGCAAGGAAAAATCTGCAAGCCCTGGGGTTCATGGCCTCCTGCATTCTACTAATTCCATATGTGAGACTGCATATGAGGAAACTACAATGGTATCTAAAAAGCCTATGGTGTCAACATTCTCAGGATCTAGAATCAATGATTCCTATCATACCTTGTCGTCAGAGTTCCTTTGGTGGGCAGAGGCCTGCCACCAGAACAAGGGACTGCCATTCACTCTACCCCCTGCCGCCCAAACCCTAACAACAGACGCATCCGACTAAGCATGGGGAGCTTACCTGCCAGGGCAGTGCATTCAGGGCAAATGGAACCCAAGTCAAATGCACCTGCATATCAATCAAGAAGAAATGTTAGCCATACAGTATGCTCTGACAGCCTTCAAGGACCACATTCTTCCAGGACAGTTATTGGTAAAGACGGACAACACCACTGTTATGTGGTACATAAACAAGCAGGGGGGAACCCACTCATACCCTCTGTGCAGACTAGCTATGGCTCTGTGGAACTCAGCCTTGAGTTACCAAGTGCACCTACAGGCTCAATTCCTGCCAGGAAAGCTAAACACACTGGCAGATGACATAAGCAGGAATGTAATGGACCCACATGAGTTGAAACTGGAACCAAAGATATTCAACATGTTGAGAAATAAATAGGGGAGCCCAGAGATGGACCTGTTTGTCTCCCCCCAGAACTACCAGTTGGACAAATTCTGCACAAGGACTCCCCACAAACAAGCTTGGAAAGTGGATGCCCTATCCTTCACCTGGAAAATCCTATCAGTTTATGCCTTTCCCCTTCTGCCTCTCCTCTCCAAGGTACTACTAAAGATCAAACAGGACAAACCAAGGACGATGCTGATTGCACCAGACTGGCCACACCAGCACTGGCACCCCCTTTTGCACTGTGTGTCACTACTGGCACCATGGCACCTGCCTTAGACACCTGCCCTGCTGTCCCAGCAGGAGGGCCAGATTCTGCACCCACAGCTTTAAACCCTGAACCTGGCAGCCTGGCTAATTAACCTGATCTCTCCTTTACCATCCCTCAGTTAGCAAGTGTTGGACGTCATTCTGGAGGCAAGGAGGCCTAGTACTAGAAATTCCTATGCTGAAAAATGGAAAGGATTCTGTTCCTGTAACCAAACTCAGGGCATGGGCACAGCAGCGCCCAATTTTCCTCACATTCTCCAATACTTAACTGAGATGCTTCACAAGGGCCTTTCCTTTTCCTCCATCTAAATTCATGCCTCAGCCATTTCAGCTCATTACAACACAGAACCACCCCTCTTCTCTCATCCACTGCTGAAGCAGTTCCTCAAAGGGGCCAAAAAACTTAAGACCACCCACAAGATCCCCTATACCAGCCTGAGACCATAACTTTGTATTGGAAAAACACACTCTATCTCCTTTTGAACCAGCTGCAAATGCTGAGTTGAAATTCCTTTCTTGGAAAACAGCCTTCCTTTTGGCCATCACGTCAGCAAGAAGGGTGTCTAAATTACAGGCCCTCATGGCAGTGGAGCCTTTCATTATCTTTCATGTGGACAGGGTGTCCCTAAGGACAAATCCCTCCTTCATGCCCAAGAATGGTATCCAGTGTGGCCCTTAATCAGTACATTCATTTGCCAACCTTCTTTTCTAATCCACAGAACAAAGGGGAATGGATCCTGCATTCCTTAGATGTGCACAGACAACTTAGATTTTACTTGGACAGGACTAAACCTCTCAGGAAATCTGAACAGCTGCTGGTTGCATTTGCTGCAGGGGCAGAGGGGAAGGCCATTGCAGAGCAAACCATTTCTAAATGGATAAGCCATTGCATTCATTTCTGCTATAAGCACCATGGAAAACCGACCCCCGCAAGGGGATAAGACCACATTCAACCAGGGCTGCATCTACCTCTACAGCCTTTCTCAGAGGTGTCCCTACCAAGGACATCCTAGAAGCTGCTACCTGGAGTTCTGTACATACCTTCACCAAGCATTACTATTTGCCTATTTTCTCTAAATCCAAAGCTGGCTTTGCCAATGCAGTCTTGCAAGGCCTTATAGCTGGTCCTAATGCTGTCTAATTACCTCTTCCCATCCTTGGCTTTGGGAATCTACCCAAATGTGATGACTGCAACAGTGAAACACGATGAACATAGTACAGTTGTGTACACTTGCCATAACTGTAGATGTTCGAGTGTATTCACTGTTGCAGTCCTGGTTACCCTCCCTCCAGCCCCCTGACTTCTGTTGGCTATACCTCTATTCTTGTTTACTATGCTTAAAGCTTTTTGGTGTATTTGCTTTTTTGTAGGAGGTGTAACCTTGTTTATAATTGCTTCCCATTATGGGGGCCCCTGACATCTGGAGCAAGAAAAACTGATGTAATGGCATTGGCTGCATGCTTTATAGCCCTGACATCATTGAAGATGAGACATCAACCGACGCAGGACCCAAGACTTTGATAATTGGGTGACTGAGGGCTACTGCAAGCAGATAACCCAAATGTGATGACTGCAACAGTGAAACACCAGAGCATCTACATTTATGGTAAGTGTACACAACTGTAATTTCCCTTGGCAAGAATTAACGTGCGAATTCTTCAGTAGCTACTTGCATCTGAGTGGTCAGTATTTCATTAGCCTATGTGAGGTCAGATTTTAATTACCAATCTTTGCAGAAAAGATCTAGCTTGGTGGATGCACTCTGAGAGCATTCTTCTAGGTTCCCCCTTTGTCCCACAGTAGCCGAAGGCCATAGTGCCCATGGATGCCTCCCAGGTGGGGAGGGGTCATTATCTGGGCAAGACTGTCCAAGGCACTTGGTCTCCCATCGAGGCCAATTTACATGTCAACATCCTGGAAAAGAGAACAGTGCTTTTAGCATTGCAAGCCTTTCAAACTGTTCTCCCTCCAGGAACTATTGCAGTTCAAGCAGACAACATGTTGGTAGTTTGGTACAGTAACAAACGGGGGGAACCAAGTCTTACCATCTGTGTCGAGAAGCACTTGAGTGTGGCAGTGGGCAATTTCTTCCAACTGATTTATGGTAGAGACACATATTCCGGGGAGCTCCAGTGTGAAAACAGACAAACTGAGCAGATCTATTCTTCTACCTCACGAGTGGTCCCTCAGTCCAAGAGTGGCAAAATTGATTTTCCACCAATGGGGCCAGCCTTGCTGCAACCTCTTCGTCTTGGCCCTGAACAAGTGTAGAAACTACTTCGCCCTAATCCCCCCCACCGGGTGAGCCACCCAGGGGGCAGCCTTTTACAAAGTTGTACCCCCGGACTTCTCTCTGCATTTCCTCAGTTTCCCTTAATTCCGAAGTACCTTCAGAAAGTCCTAAGGTTGAAGAGCAGAGTAATCCTCATTGCTCCTTATTGGCCTTGACAAATATTATTCCTCTTTCTCTGGCCATACCTGATAAAAGAACCTTGGACTCTGGATCCAAGTCCAGACTTCCTCTCTCATCCAGAGAACTTGATTCACCCAAATCTCCAGAACCACAAGCTGACAGCATGGATCCTCCAGTTCCATTAATTGCCAGGCATGTTAACCTTCTTTCTCTGGTATGCAGAAATTTACTAGCCTGTCATAAGCCATCCATCCATAAATTCTATACAAGTAAATGGAAGAGATGTAACTTTTGGTCATGCAAAAGGAATATTGACCCCCTTTCAGCACCCATCAAAACGATTTTAGAATTCTTATCCTTTCTTTTTGATGCAGGAGCCTCTCCTTCTACTTGTAAAATTCAGCTGGCAGCGATTTTGAACTTTTGTAATGGTTTTGGGGATAATTCCCTAGCATCTCATAAGTTATGCAAAGCATTTTTAAAAGGAATTCTTTTGTTGACCCCCCCCCCCCTTTAAAGATCCTATTCTCCCTGGGATCTTACTCTAGTATTACAATCCATTGTTCAGCCTCCCTTTGAACTTTCTGCTGAATGTGACCTTAAATACTTATCTTAGAAAACCTTATTCCTTGTAGCATTAACTTCTGCCAACAGGATTTCAGAAATTCAAGCTTTATCTTGCAAGCCACCATACTTGATTTTTCATAAAGACAGAGTTACCTTAAGGATGACCCCCTTCTTTCTTCCTAAGGTAGTATTGGACACTAATATTAATCAGGCTATTAATCTTCCAGTATTATTTCCCAGTTTTTGTAATAAAGGAGAATACATCCTTTATTTACTGGAGGTTCATAGACAGTTACGTTTTTACCTGCACAGAACAAAAGATATTTGAAAATCAGACCAGTTGTTTGTTTTCTTCTTAAGTACTAAAACTGCAAACCAGTCGGAAAAGTACCCTTGGCCATATGGCGAAGACACTGTATATCCTTTACTTATGACAAAATAAATATTGATTTGCCTAGACTGGTAAAGGTCCACTCTACAAAGGTCCATGGCTACATCAGCAGTTTTTCAGTTTTGAGCTTTTATGGATGACATTTGTGTAGCAGCAACTGGGCTTCCCTCATACTTTCATTACTCATTACAAGTTGGACCTGGTCTCCAGAGGAAGAAGGTCCTTTGGTTCAGTAGCACTCAAGAATGTCCTTCCTCGAGTCCACCCAATATCTCGGGTAGCTGGGGACTCTATCCCATTGGTCAAAGATAAAATGAGGTCTGACATCTTCAGATGAAGAAGTTATGTACTCACCATAACTTTCCATCGAATTGTCCATCTTCATTTATCCTTGACTTTCCTCCCTCCTTCCCCCGGCCTTTTTAATGTCCTTTGGTGGAACAGATAGGACACACACTTCCATGTTTGACTAGTTTTATATAGCATATATGGTTTTCATCAGGCCTCCTATTCTTATGTCTGTTTTAGCTGTAGTCTGCAAACTCGATCTGAGGTAACTAGGAGAGATGCATTGCGAGTAGGGTTGAAGCTCAAGATTTTTTGGCCTACGTGAGCTGTGGAAACGGCCAAGATAGTTCTGACAGAATTCATTGGTCAAGGATAAATGAAGATGGACAACTCCTACGGAACATTGTACAACTCAGATGGAACATTATAGTGAGTATTATATAACTTCTTTTTTGGTACTGTTCATGTTACTAAGCAGTAAATGAGTTTTGGTATCAGTATGGATGCTGGTTTACATGCAGCAATAGGAGGAGAGAAAGACATACAAAAGTATATGATTATGTTAAAAAGCTTTTGATAGCAGCAGGAAGGACACTGGTCTTGAGTGGTATTTTGCCATTGTCTGGAATGATGCTGAGATTCATTGACAAGATAATTAGTAATTGGCTATGTAGATGGTGTCATTCTAGGAGGATCCAGTATGTATTAACTTGGGACAAGTTGGCTGGCGAATCTTCTTGCTTTGCCAGGGATACTCTGTACCTTAGAACCAAATCAAATGTGTAGATGTTCTTCGTGTTTCACTGTTGCAGTCATTACATTTGGGTAATCTGCTGGCAGGTTGCCCTCAGTCGGCCTGAATATCAAAGTATTGGGTCATGTGTCGGTTGCTGTCTCCTCTTCCATGACGTCAGGTCATCAGGGGTATAAAACATGCAGCCGACGACATTTTATTCAGTCTTTCTTGCCGTGCGGTGCCAGAAGCAGAAGCAGTTCGCAAGTGCCGGTCGGCCGACACCTGAAATTTTCGCATTCGAGTTTCAGAACCGAAGTGTTCAATTAAAGCAAAGTACCCCGTTGGGGAAACTTTTTCTTGCTCCTTACCGATGTCAGTAAAAGTTAATAATTGCATTACTTGTGGGAAGCAAATACCTCATAAGGATTTTCATTTGTATTGTATTCCTTGCTTAGGCCCAGATCATAACGTGCCTTGCTGTCGGTTTTGTGCTAGATTTAACCAATGCCCTATTAAGCGTCGGTATAGTTTTGCTTCAAAATATTTTGGATCTAGATTTAATTACCCTGAAATGTCGTCGGAAAGCAATCCGACTACCGGAGGTCACAAAAAACACAAAGAAAAAGACAGAGGCAGACCGTCGAGGTCCAAAACCAGTGACGAAGCTTCTCCTAAGCCAGTCGCCGATTCGCCGGTACTCAGTGATGCGCTTTCGCAGCCCCTGATACCCGTTACTTTTGAGTCGCAGGTCTCTACCGAGACCCATGTGGAGTCCACTATGCCGTGAGATTCTCAGAGTATTGTACCCGCGGATTTCTCTCCCTCGGATGGATCCAGAGCCGCTGAGCAGGCACCGGCTTCTGAGGGTGTCTTTAGGCCACAACATTTCTATATAAAACTGACGCCAGCATAAAAGACAAAAACAAAAACAACTTCTAAGTCTAAAAAACCGACGCATGAGCCATGTGCTCAGGCCCCTATGCCTAAAAAACAGATGATCAAAATGGCTATGGACTTAATTACCTTGATCAGGGGTTCCCAATCCCCCCCTGCTAAGAGGCCTAGGCAAGGCACTGTTTATGAATCTTCAGATCAGGTTTCTATTTCTTCTGATCAGGAATTTTCTGTACCACCCTATGAGGATTCAGATGCAGAGGAATCCATCCTATCTGCATCTCCTCCTGAGGATTATTTTTTTTGGAGAAACCCTGCATACTTTAAGGGAACACTTTCAGTGGGAGAGTCAGGACTACTCTGAATCAAAAAAGAGACTAAAGGATTTCCTCCTTCTTCTTCAGCATAGTCCTTTGTCTATACCTCCTGTATTAGACATTGTTGATGTGTTTTCGGAATCAAGCATCGCTCCTGATTTCCCTACCTCCGGCTCCTAGTAAGCCATACAGATATTACAGGGTTCCTGACTCCCACAAATTTTTATTCACCCAGGACAAGTGGGTATTAAACATAGTATCCCAGGGGTACAGATTTTATTTCCATACTTTGCCAATTCCAAATGGTTGGCCAGATCTGCCATCAACCAACAGATGGCGTCTGTCATTTTCTTCTAAAGACTACCTCTATACCCACTCATTATAGCCACTTTATTGATTATATTCACCTCAGATGACTGCCAACAATCACCAAGGCTAGCCTCAAGTGAAATGTAGGAGTAGATGAAGGATTCCATATCGCCCATTGCTCACTTGTCCCCCCTGTACGTTCCTACTGACTCTCTCTGTTTTCCCTCCATCCTGGCTGTACACAATACAGATAGAGTTCTTCTTTCTTGTTTTTTTTTTTTTTTTTACGCTTTGTGTTATTTTTTAGTTTTTCCTTCATCCTTTTAACACACTAACTGGCCAAGATGCTGCTGTAATAAATTTGTAGGAAGTAACTGAACTAAGCTGGGGGCTTGGGGCTTCTAGGTTCCCAGAAGTCATACTATTCTAGATTCTTTGAGGTGCCATCTTACAGCATATTTTGTCATCTTTTTGATTCATTGATGGCCTAAATGAAATTTGTGAATAAGGGAAGAAATTAAGTCTTATTTTATCTTTTTAGGAAAAATAAGTCATGTCTAAAGTTTAATGTTCAAAACAAAAAAATAGTTCCCAGTTAACTGAGATGACAAATGTTTGTAAAGATGTATAAATCCTATATGGGGCAAGTGTCTGCCGGCCTGCCCCTCCAAAACAAGATGTTTAACTTCTGTATACCCTCTAACGTTAGGTTGATTGAAAGTAAAAGCACGGATGGCCACTAGCATTCATTATACAGCTGAGGGCCTTGGGAAGCCAGAGCACTTGGATAAAACCCACAGAGACAGAGAGTACATGCAGACTCCACAAAGAAGGAATCACAGCCAAAAACTCAACCACAGAACCAAGCCCTGTTTGCTTGCAGTGCTACTCACTGTGCTGCTGTGCCAGTGATCATTTGCTTTCACAAGCTTCCTGCCCAGACCAGCACTGGTAATCACTTATTATGTAAAATGATGATGTTTGTCATGGAAAGTTAAAAACAAATTATGGCCAACTTGTTACTTTAGATTTGCCGGAACACCCCCCCCCCCCCATAAATAATTTTCATCACAGCCAACCACCAAATCTGTGAATTATAGCAACTTTATTCACAGTGCACAACAGTGAATTCTGACTGTGTTAACAAAGCAGGCAAAAGCATTCCAACTGACTTCACATAAATGAACAGTAGTTCTGCTAAGCCAGAATAAGTACTTAGATTGTCAAAAATAACAGCAAGGCCACTTTCTTGTATTTACCAACAGTCCCAGTACCCAGCAGGTAAAGCCTAATGTATTGGCTGTACACTTCAGATATGTAATTGTAATACAATAAAAAAGTCATAACAGTTCATCACAATAGTTTATTTTAATCCACATGCACAGACGCAGACAGATGGACACACTGTTACCTCCATCAATTACAGCCATTTGACTGTGCACCCGAAAAATTAGACTGAGATCAAATGAATGAATAAAAGATACATAAATAAACTGCCACACAGGAGTGTGTCTTCTCAGCTTACTGTTGTCAGAAAACAGATTGCAGTCCACTGTCTGTATTCCCTCACCCACAAACATCCGTATCTTCTAGCTCAAAAGTTAAGCAGAAAGATAAAAAATAATGGATGACCAAAATCAGGAACTTGTATTACCCATATAAACTTAGACATTTGCTAGAATAACAGGTTTGTATTAGTATGCTTTTTTCTGTGAGAAACTCTGTCATTAGTTAGTAGTGACTGCGTTCCTCATTGATTATCAGAAAAACACAATTTGCAAGGAGCAGACCAAAATATGAGGGGTATATCAGAGACACTCTCTGACATTAGGGGCACTCCACAGCATTTATGCTCCCCCACACACACATACACACACTTTTAGTAACATACTTTCCTACTTGCACAGTAGATATGTGGTACATGTAGAACTAGTTAAAAAAATGTCTCCCTCACTCATATTTCTCTTGCATCTTTTACTTTTAGTCTTACTCTGTGCCAGTCATCTGAGGCAGCATGATTCAATAAAATGGTTCTTTGCTGCTTTATATGGCAGCTCAATGAGCTACTTTTTTCTGATGTTTCTGCCATCTGCAGAAGGCAGAAAGAACTGTAATAACGCAGGATTGCCTTATTCCATATGTCAGTAGCATAGCTAGGGTGGGGCGAGAGGGGCAACTGCCCTGGGCGCAAAGTGTTATGGGCGCTACCGCTGATCCAGATCTTTGGTTAATACAATGCATTGCATATTCCGGCTTTTAAAAGCAGGTATTGTATTTTCGGTCAAATCTGAGTGCTGTAGCACTCTATATATGGTCCAAACTGTAGCAACTGCTTGCTGCATTGTAACGAGCAGTTTGCTACAGTTTAAAAATAAAAAAAATATTTTTTGTTTGAACTAAAGCAAGAGCACTGTAGCAGTCTGTGCAGGCAGAATATAAACTGTAGCAACTGTTTGCTACATTTGCATTTGTAGCAAGCAGTTTGCTACAGTTTAAGATTTTTTTAACTAAAACATGAGCATCATAGCGCTCTGTGCAAGCAGGGTTTAAAAAAATATGTTGAGGGAGGGTTGGGCAGGATGCAGAAATGGGATCTGAATAACTGGGGTGGGGTGCGTGTGTCCTGCATCTGGCTACCTGGTCGGTGTGCCTTTTGCTTTTGTTCTTCATTGGAAGAGCTTGGAAGTGGGGCCATAGATCTAGCTGTAATAAGCCAGTTGCTTAAAAATGTATGGATCGACTTATTATACAAGGTAATTTTTTTAATTGCTTTTTCAAATGAACTGCGGATTGCATGGGTCACTGGTTCATAATACCGGTGTGGGCATGCGCTACGCTTCTGCTGAGTATAGAGAAGATGTATTGCTGTGCTGCTTTAAAAAAAGAATGGAGTTCCAGTATCGATAATAGTATCAGTAATGCTAAAGCCACCTTTTTTAAATTCAAGAAAAAAAATGGTAGGTAAGAAAGGTTGTAGTCTTGCAAGTCAGTACCATGAGCCCCCCCTCCCCCACCTGCTGTGTTGGAAGTATTAGTGTCAAAGATACCAACATTAATATAAAATAAATAATGGAAACAAGACCACCACGGAGTAAAATACAATAGACTTTTAATAAACAAGCGCTTTCACGTGCTCAAAATACACGCTTCTTCAGGTTTAACTAAGAACATTTATTCAGCGATATATATTCACAGCATCAGGTGCCCAAATCAGAAAGAGAAGAGCAAATTGACAATTAACAATTAACCAATTAGCTAGCATTAATTCAATATAACGTATTAGAAAATAACCGCTGTGTTTCACAGCCTTTATAAACCCATGTGCATCAAAAAACCTTTTGCTACTTCATCACAACAGTATATATATATATATATATATATATATATATATATATATATATATATATATACTAAAACTCCCTTTCTATATAAAGACTAACATTAATGTTCTCCAGGAAGGGCTGACACAGACCAATAACTGGTGTCAGAGCCATGGACTAAAACTTAATGCACAATAGTATCGTTCAGGAAGTCAGACACCTGTAGTAACTATCATATTGTCAATTCAACCCTAAGAGTCAACCCTGTAGTCAGGGGTGTGGGGATACACATGCACAAGAATCTAGCTTTTGACCATCACAGGTCTACTGTAGTGAGGATCTACATTGTGCAACTGTTAAACAAATATATGGCATCTAGGTCCAAGAAGGTCATTGTTCCACTGTATTAAACTCTCCTTATGCCTGTCATTGAGTACAATGCCTCTTTTGACCAGGCACATCCAACAAGTGTAATGTCCACAGAGGTTCCTCAGTAAAAGAATATAGGGTGTAAATAACCTATGTGTACTTCCTTAAAGCCATATCCCTCTTTTCTATCTCCTATGTGCTGTTGAGGGGAGATTTCTGTGTAACGTAGAAGGCATTGTTGGACCCCACTCTGATTGACCTCCTGCATATGTGCAAAACAAACCGCTCCAGAATTACTCATTCTAAAGACGTAAACATTGCCTGAGCTACAAATAGGACCTGCTGGAGAGACATACATGCACAATAGAAACTACCCCTTCTCTGGATCAGGCTACCCATCCATGTGAAGTAGATTTCATCTGTAAACAAATTCAAGTTTGGACAACTGGACATGGAACTGGAATTTCAGTCCTGGTTTGTCACCTGTGTCTCTGATGGACACAGGTAGCCTGTAAGTAGTTCATCTCTCGGGTTCCTGCTTCTAAATGTTTTTTCTTCCAAGCCCCTGCTACCACTAACAAGGGTACCAGAACTTGTACTTCCACAAAGTTGACCCTGGAGATAGTATCCTGAGTATCTCCTTTATGGGAGAAGTACTCTTTATTCAGGTTGCCCTGGACTTGCCTGACAGCCTTTTTAAGAGAAAACAGGCACGCACCACTGTGGAGTGCCTTAAGACCACCCCTTCCTCTGCACCATTTTCTAAGTCTAACCTATCCCAAAAGAGAAGAGGCCTTCTTACTGTAGTATAAGGCACAGCAGTGTCACATAGTCTTGTCCCCTCTTTTACATTATATACTACTGAAAAGAATACTCCCAGTTGTACTGCAGCAGCCCTAACTGGATTGCAGCTACTCATGGGGGTGGGGGGTCTTTGAATTTACCTCTCTTGGAGAAGTATTTTGGAGGACTAGTGAATTATGGACCTGGTCACTCATAGGCAGATTTGGGTCTCATTTTCCCTCCCCCAAAAAGATCTCCACTAGCAAACCAATCCATCTCAGTATAGTTCTTAGACAGACCCAGACTCTGCTGCTGGAAAGGGCCGTAGAGGCAGTTTAAGTTTCAGAAGGTTTTCAAAACATCATCTTTTCCTCATGCTGAAAGAGGTGGATTGCTTTTGTGCTGTTGTAGACCTCATTGACTTCAACAAAAGTATCTGATTCTGGGCTGTTATTCTGCAGGGCATCATACTTTTGCTAGCATAAGCTGTCTGAATGGAGTTAGTAGACATGATGGATGTCTTTTGTCACATCAATGTGTGGGGTCCACGTAGGAGATTTTTTCATGTCACTCTGAGTAAGTGTCTCTTTAATTTCAGAATGTTTCAATTCAAGCTTCTTCGGCACCCAATAGTGGATGCTGCCTTTGCTACACTACAACTCCTGGGTATAAATGTAAATTAGGAGAGGTTTTCTTTTCCCCAACCCACATAGGAGATGGCATTTATAGATGTGGAGCTGGGTACTTTCCAGTTTTATCTGCTATTGGAGAAGCCAAGGATATTATGACATTGGCTAATTGGGTAAGGGAACAATGCAGGTTACGTCAGCTCTGATTGTTGAGCTTAGTGGCTGGTATGATCTTCATGCAGCGATTAGCTTGCTTGAGGATACCTGTGGTGCACTGGACTCTAAGGTTTCCATGGCTGAAGAGGAATCACGTGCCTATAGACCATTTCCTTGTGTCTGTCAGCTTTTGCCAGTCCAAGAGTGGTAGATCCTGTGCACAAAAATTTTGGTTGTCTTTCCTTTCTGCAACTGGATGTGTAATAGATTCTGAAGACTGATGCTTTACTTGTTAGGTAGGGAGCCCACTCTGACACCTCGAAGGTAGAAATAAATTGGTTGCAAGGAGAATGGTTCCCTAGCAAATTGACTTCACACCATTTAGTCACATCTCAAAGCTCTTATCCTGGCCCTGAAAGCCATGGACAGGTCTGCTTCTGTGGCTTCTCCTGTTCCAGCAAAACATCCAGTCTGTTGAGTGCTGTACAGAAAAATCAAGGTAATACCTCTGTACAGGGAGGCATTTATTATCTGGCAGTCAGCGCCCAAGAGATGCACTACTTTCTGTATAGTTCATATTCCCAGGGATGTGAGCTAGTAAATTGTGTGAGGTACTTCTCCAGTCTTCTGCTGGAGCCGATCTTCTGCTGGAACTGAGGATTCACTGACTATGCCTGGCTTGAGGTTTCCAGAAGTGGATCACTCCAGAAATTGACTTACTTGCAGCCTGGAAAGGTATAGATGTTATGTTGTCCCTATCTCGCCTTCATTCTTGCTTGGTAGATTCGGAGCCGATACTCTGCTCCGACTCAGCCGTATCCTAAAGCTCGAGAGCTGCCACTGGCTCGAGGCTATACCCTATCCCAACATGCCAAGCGAGAGTTACCCAGATCTTGTTTGCTGCTAGAAGCTTCAGGATTGTCTGCGACTAGCTTAGGCTAAGTTAAATGTTTTCTTCTTATTTTTTGCAAGAATCGATTTTTTTTAAATTGTAGTATTCCTTGTAGTTAGGGGTTGCTAACTGTTTACATGCTTTGTGTCTGTCGCCCTATTTATGCTGTTTGTTGTTGAGGCCATCATTTCCTTCTCTCAGGCCTACTAATCCCTCACAAATCTGTTTCAGAGGATTCATTTTTTCCTCTTGTTTTCAGCCCATTTTAGTTGGAGGGCTCCCCCCTCTTTTTTTACTTCCCCTTTTCCAGGGGAGCTTGCCGTTTAAGTTAGAGGCATCTCCCCAGTCAGAGGAATTGCCGTTTAACTTGGAGACTGTCCTCCTTCCTTCTGTCCCATGTTTTCCCATCTTCTAAAAAAAAAAAAAGAAACTTGTCTTTTCAGTCCTTTTGCCTGTTTTTCTTCTTCTTGCTGCTGTTATTAATAATTGTTGTGGTAGTTACTCTGTTGTATGTCCGACATGTCCAAGGAGTTGTCAAAAGATCCAAGCCTTCAGGATTCAAAAAATGTGATTCCTGCACACACAAGATGTCATTGACCGATGGCCATACTAGTTGCGTGTGCTGCCTGGGAGCCGTTCACCTGCAGAACTCTTGTTCCATTTGTCATGGTTTTAGCTCTAGGGTCCTGCAGGAACAGAAAAATAAGTTGATTTTGAGAGGGTTACTGAAAGCACATTTTGAGACATCTGTGGAAGGGGATCAGGCAGGCAAATCAGATATGCCCTTCAAGAAAGCATCTTTGTCGGCTCCGAGCTCGGAACCGTCGAAGGGTCAAGACAAGCAAACAAGTTCGTCAAATCCGAAGTCAGTCGGGTCTGACAAGACACAATCTCCATCAGTTCCTTCAGTGTCCTTGGAACCGACCAGGAGCTATAAAAGAAACCGGTATCCCTCCTTGGAGCCAGTGCATTCTATACCGCAGTATCCTGTGCTCCAGTCTGTGACAGGTAGTCACTGCTCATCCACCCATTCCTCTTGATCATCCAGGAGCCTTTCGGATGATGATGATGTGAAGAGGGTGGTGAAGAGGTTATTTAGGACTCCAGGCTTGGCAAAAATTTTATCGAGCCCAGCCCATATGGACTTGGAGCTGACTGTCCAACCTACTTTGTCATTGATTCCTCCTTTGGCTCACTCGAGTTTGGAGCTGGAGTGCATGGAAGTCATTGTGGTGGAACCATTGGACCCTAAAACTACTGGTCTCTCAGGTCAGACTTGTGCTCCGATCTCTTCGCTACCACCTTCTGTTGAGGGATCTGGGGGCCAAAACGCCCTCTTCGGCTCCGGGGGGGGGGGGGCTGGATTGGACCCTTGTCGGTTCCCACTGTCCAACTTGGGGCTTCGGCGCAGGTGAGTTCAGCTCCTACATCAACTTCGGAGCCATCGCCGTTGGTGCGGGGGACATCTCCAGGCTCTTCGGAGCCAGAGACTCTCTCTGGCCGGGATCATGGTGCCTTCAAGGTGATGAGGAGTGTGCTTTCCTCCTAGACTGCTCCACCCTCTGCTTCAGCTGCTCTGTCCCCTTCGGGGATGGTATCTACCTCCACACCATCCCTCCATCCAAAGTATAGGGAACCAATGCCCCAGGATGTCCACTTGGCTGACCCCCCCCCTTCTGAAACCTCCCCAGAGTACCCCTCTGGAAGAGGACTTGTAAGAGGAAGCATATAGACTCCCTTGAGTCTGTCACTTCAGACACGGATTTGGAGGACTCAGAAGGGTCCCTCTCTGAGGATTTCTCATTTTCAGACATCCTAGAACTCCTCAGGCAGAGGGCTGGCTAGAAATCCCTTTCCCCTTCTGAAGATGAGTCTGTGTACCCGGAGGCTTTTGGCTCCTGACCCTCCACCTCTTGGGTGTCTCCTCCTTTTGACCAGCTACTAGGGGTGGTCATTCAAAAGCCGTGGAGCTCTCCAGAATCTATGGAACTGGTTCTGAGGAGGCCCAATAGATTTATCACAGCTCTAGAGGACAAGCTTTTCCTGGGTGTCCCAGTTGATGCTTTGGTGGTTGCAGCAGCCACAAAAATGGAATTAGCAGAAACTTCTTCTTTTTCCCAACTGCCGAACAAGGAGTCCCATGCGATGGACAGATACGAGAAGCGTGTGTTTTCATCAGTAGCCTTTACCCTTAGGTCACTGAATTATTTGTCCCATTTCATTTGTCTCCAGAGGGATCTCCTCAAAGAGCTGGGAGATACTCTTCAGGATCCTACAGCTGCAGGAGCTTCAGACAAGACTGCTTCCTAGCTTGCGACCTTGTCTTCTGTAGTCAACTCCTTCATGTGACTCATCTCTTACGCAGCCGATAGAGTGAGCAGGGCAGCAGGCACAGGAATTACCTTATGAAGACATTCCTGGAAATGCCTTTGTGAGTTCACGGAACCCTTCAAATCCTCCTTTACCAACTCCCCATTTGATGGCTCGTCCTTGTTCGGGCCCAATGTAATAGAGACTCTTACCAGGTGCGAGCAAAATGGCAAAACATTCTCTGCTGTAGGAGTACATTTCTCCACACCTACTAAACCTTATCCAAAAGTCAGGTTCTGGATATCCCAGGGAGCTTCACCTGATGCACGTGGTGATTTTTTTCCCCCAGAGCCAAAGGGGGAAACATTAACGGGAGAGGCCACCGTTGCAGCAGAGAGGGGCCGCAGAATCAGGGAGACAGAGATACGTTCTTTGGTAGGCCCTTCCAGCTCTCATGAAAGGAGGCCTGCCCGTCCACCTCTGGAGGAAGTCGGGGGCAGAGTGTCACTGTACCCAGAAACCTGGCAAAGTATCACAAAATACACATGGGTACAATCGGTAATATCCAGGGGATACAGCATTCCTTTCTCCATGCCACCTCTTCCCGGAAAACAAAAATCAATCCCAAATGTACCACCCAATCCACGGGATCAAGCAAACCTAGAAATTCAAAGGTTGCTAGAAAAACGAGCCATCCAGGAAGTCCCCACAGACCAAATTGGATCCGGAACTTACTCAAGGTTCTTTTTAGTTCCAAAGAAAACAGGGGATTGGAGAAAGGACAATTAGATTTGCTCCATCGATCTCCAGGATGCGTACTACCACATCAGGATGGACAGGTGATCCAGGAGCCAGTCATTATCAGTTCAGAGCTCTGCCCTTTGGTCTCACTACAGCGCCCAGAGTGTTCACCAAATGCATGGCAGTAGTTACAGCTCACCTGAGGCGTCTAGGATTCCGAGTGTTTCCATATCTAGATGACTGGCTCCTTACTACTACCACCGAGCATCGACTAATCATAGCAAAAGACACAACAATTCATCTCTGCTCAGAGTTAGGCATCACTATCAACTATGAAAAATCTGCCTTGTTGCCCTGTCAGCATATTACATTTATAGGGGCACATCTAAATACAAAAGACATGATCGCAAAATTGCCTCAGGAGAGTGTCAGCCATATGACATCAGGTGTCAGTCTTGATCAGAAGAAAGAAAATTCAAGCAAGATTTGTCCTCAAAGTGCTAGGCTTGATGGCAGCAGCAATAACAGTAGATGTGAAGTTGTTAAATCTCACCGTTTATTCTCACTGATGGGTTCAGAGCCGATCATCGGCTCTGACACGGCCGATAGCAAAGCTCAAGGTTTGCCAGTAGCTCGAGACCAAGCCCCTTATCCCACAATGCACTGCTGGAATTACCTCAGATCTAGTTTGCCACGGCAAGAGAGATCTCGGTGATCCAGCTAGCTCGGACCATTTGTGCAAAAAAAAACAGCAAGTTTTGAGAAAAAAAAAATTATTTTTGTCTTAGATATTTTCATATAGATAGTTTGTGTGTTAGTGTTAACATTTTAGTAATAGAATCTGTAGTTTCTGATAGTTAGTGCCTGTTGGCTTAGTTGTTTTGTGTGGGTCTTTTAGCCCTGTTAAGAGTTATTAATCTCTATTTTCTTATAGTCAGGGTTTTTCTGTGTGGGCCTCTTAGCCCTGTATTTGTAAAGTATAATTTAACTGGTACAGATAGTGCCGGGTTGGGCTTAGTTGCTTTGTGGGTCTTTACAAGGAAAGTAAGGACTTCACTGTATTAGTTTCAGTATACTGGTTTTTGTTTTACTTTTACTATGTCGGATGACAAGGAAAAGTCCCATCCTAAATCGGGATTCAAGAAATGCCCAGATTGTGGGCAGAAAATGTTTGTCACTGATGGGACACATTCAGTGTGTCTACTGTTTTGGGGCTAAACACCTCCAAGACACTTGCAGCATTTGCCATTATTTTTCTTCAAGAGTCCTCTTGGAGAGAAGGAGGAAGCTAATAGACAGGGGATTACTGCAGCATTCCTTTTCTGAGGTGTTGAGTAGCCATGAAGGTACTAGCATGTCTTCCAAATCCAGAAAATCTTCAGACCCCAAAGTGGCAAAAAAGGCAAAAACTTCAGAGGGAAGATCATCGGTTCCACAGACCTCGGAACCGAGTGTACCTTTGATTCGGAGCCAGCTCTCAGTATTGGAGCTGGTCTCTGAGGTTCCCTCTTCTCCTCTGCTCCAGTCAGCACCTTCTGTGCATTCATCTAAGTCCTCAGTCAGCCTTTCAGATTTGGACATGAATCGGCTAGTGCAGAAGCTTTTACAGGCACCAGGACTTGCCAAATTGTTGCCGGCCCCGACCAGCTCATCGGTGCCGAAGACCATGGAACCAGATTTGTCTACTCCTCCTCCGAGCTGTACTGGACCCTCGTAGCCAAAGGAAACCGAACCGATGATTGTCGAAACTATGGAGCCGATGCACGCACCAGTGTTATCGGTTCTATCTACTCGGATGTCCTCTGCACCGACCGAGGACTCTAGGAGCAGACGCTCTCCCATCAGGTCCGGGGAGAATAGTCGGACCGATTTGTTGGTGCCGACTCTTCCTCTCGGGGCTTCGGCTTGGATGAGCTCGGCTCCTACCTCGGGCTCGGAGCCCAAGGTTTTGGTGCAGGAGGATCGGACGGTACTTTCGGGTCCGTCTAATCCTTCTCGTCAGAGCCATGGTGCCTTCGATGCTATGAGGAGAGTCCAGTCTCCAAAGACAACGTCAGCATCGGTTCGGCCTTCCCTCTCCCCTCAAGCTCCTGTGTCTGCTTCTTCGTCTACCGGTCCCCCTAAGTGTAGAGACCCTGAGCCTCAAGTACCCCCACAGGGTGTCCCCTGCTCTTCTGAGACCTCCCCAGATTCCCCCACGGAGGAGGTGCCCAGGAAGAGACTGTGCAAGAGGAGGCACTTAGACTCCCCTCAGGAGTCTTTAACATCTGACACGGACTTGGATAAGTCAGAAGGGTCCCCTCGATCCCCCTCTGAGGATATCTCCTTTGCAGAGATACTAGAGATCCTTAGTCAGAGGGGCGATTGGCAGTCCAAGACCACTACTGAGGACGAGTCCATGCTCTTGAAGGCTTTTGGTTCTCAACCTGCCACTTCTTGGGTGTCTCCGCCTTACGATGAGCTCATGGAACTGATCTCTCGTAAGGTGTGGGAGTCACCGGAGGCCATGGAACCTGTCCCTCGCAAGTCAAATAAATTCATGTCTGCCCCAGTGGACAAGCCATTTTTGACCAAGGAAGTCCCTGTTGATGCCATGGTGGTAGCTGCAGCCACCAAAAAGGAAGTGTCTGAAACATCCGCATCTATCCATCCTCCTAACAGAGATTCTAGGATCATGGATAGATATGGGAAACGCATGTTTAGTTCAGCGACTTTTTCTCTGCGAGCACTGAACTACTTAACCCATTTTACGAGACTACAAAGAGATCTCCTGAAAGAGCTAGGAGATACTCTCTAGGGTATGGTAGCTGCAGGGGTGGCCGACAAAGTCAACACACAGCTCGCTACCCTAAACTCAGTTGTAAACTCGTCTATGCGTCTCATATCTTATGCAGCTGATGGTTTGAGTAGAGCCACTAGTTCGGGCATTGCTCTCCGATGACAAGCCTGGATGCATCTCTGTTCCTTTGCAGAACCCTTTGTCTTCCTTTATCAACACCCCATTCAATGGCTTATCACTGTTTGGGCCTAAAGTAAAGGAAACTTTAACCAGGTGTGAGCAGGAAGGCAAGACCTTATCTGCCGTTGGAGTCCTTTTTCTACCCCTACTCGGCCTTACCCCAAGGGCCCTAGGGGAGGGAAAATGTGGTTCCGAAAAGCACAGGAAACCTATCTGGACACACATGGAGAAACCCCCTCTAGAGGCAGAGGAGGGGGCTATAACGGAAGACACCGCCCCCACAGCAGAGGGGGTCCACAGCAACAGGGTGACAGGTCAGTTCTCCGGTCAACCCTACCAGCGCCCCTGAAAGGAGGCCCGGCTGTTCAGCTCTGGAGGCAGTCGGGGGTCACTTGTCTTTGTACCCAGAAGCCTGGCTAAACATAACATCAGATACATGAGTACAAAGCATCATTTCCAGAGAATATTTCATACCATTCTTTACCCCTCCCATTCTTGTAAACAGAATCCCAGATGTTCCACCCAGTCTCAGGGAACAAGCAATCGTAGAGGTCCACAGATTGCTAGAAAAAAAGAGTCATCCAACCAGTCCCAGCAGACCAAGTTGTATTCGGAACCTACTCAAGATTCTTTTTGGTACCAAAGAAAATGGGGGACTGGAGACCTATCTTGGACCACAGCAGACTCAACCAGTTTGTAAAGAAAGAGAAGTTCCGAATGGTCACGCTTCTGTCCATTCTTCCCTTCCTAGGGAAAGGTGATTGGATGTGCTCCATAGATCTCAAGGACATGTACTATCACATAAAGATGAACAGATGCTCCAGAGATCACCTGCATTTCTGGCTGGGAGCCAATCATTACCAGTTTCGAGCCCTGCCCTTTGGTCTCACTACAGCCCCCAGAGTGTTTACATACCTAGATGATGGGCTCCTCACCGCTACCACCAGGCGTCAATTGACTCAGGCAACACAATGCATTTTGACACTCTGCCATCAATTAGGCATTACAATCAACTTTGAAAAGTCTGCCTTATCGCCATCGCAGTATACCGTTTTTATAGGAGCAGAGTTAAATACCTCAACTACCACTCTACGTCTTCCAATCGAAAGAGTCTCACTTCTCCACCAACACATTAGCTCACTGGTGTCAAAGAACAAAGCTACAGCAGCAGAGGTCTTGAAGGTGCTAGGTTTGATGGTGGCAGCAATCCTGGCTATACGACTCGCAAGGATGCATATGCGAATTCTTCAATGGCTCCTCTTTGCTCAGTGGCCTTACCAGAAACTACCGATGCACCACATGATTCTCATCGCGGATTCTTGCGAGAGAGACCTTCAGTGGTGGTTGACGGCTCTTCATGTCACAATCGGAAGACCCTTTGTCCTCCCCCCCCCCTGAGTAGCCACTGTGACCACAGACGCTTCCCTGATAGGGTGGGGGGGGGGTATTTTCAGGGAAAGACTGCCCAAGGCACATGGACAGATCAAGAATCACATCTGCACATCAATGTTCTACAGTTGAGAGCGGTACGTCTCGCGTTGCAGTACTTTCAGGACTCTCTTCCTCTAGGAACTATTGCAGTTCAGATGGACCACATGTCAGTAGTCTGGTACTTGAACAAGCAAGGTGGAACCAAGTCTTACCCCCTTTGTCGAGAAACCCTCAGGGTCTGGCAATGGGCTGTGTTGTCCCAGTGTTTTCTGTTAGCAACGCACATCCCGGGGAAATCCAACGTGATAGTGGGCAAGCTAAGCAGGGCGATATTGCTCCCTCATGAGTGGTCTCTCAAACAACAGGTTGCAGAGTTGATTTTCCACAAATGGGGCTAGCCTTGCTGCAACCTCTTTGCCAGCCACATCAATTCAAAATACAGAAGCTACTTTGCCCTAATACCAACTCCGGGTCATCCCCCGAGAGATGCACTTGTACACGATTGGCCCTCATGTCTCCTTTATGCATTCCCACCCTTCCCATTGATACCCACATTTTTACAGGAAGCAAAATCACTGGGAAGGACTGTTATCCTCATAGCCCTCTACTGGCCTCGACAGAATTGGTTCCCATTTCTCCACCATCATCTGTTGGAAAATTCATGGATCCTGGACCCAGTTCCGGACCTTCTGACACACCCGTCAGATGACCTCCATCCTTCTCTGTAGTCCCTGAAACTGACTGCTTGGCTAATCCACTTCCCCTAATTGCCAGGCTTCATTCAATTTCAGAAGATACAAGACAAATTATCTTGTCTTCTCACAAGCCATCTACCAGGAAATTATACAGCAGTAAATGGAAAAGGTTCTCAATTTGGGCCATCACGCAGAAAATTGACCCTTTCCGAGCTCCGCTATCATCCATTTTAGAATTCTTGACAAAGATTTTTAAGGAAGGGGCAGCAGCTGCTACAGTTAGAGTCCAGTTAGCTGCCATCTCAAATTTTCACCTTGGGTTTGGTGGCTCAAATGTTATGGGCCATAAATTATCTAAGACTTTTCTTAAAGGTGTTCTTCACATGAGACCCCCTGTCAAAATTCCCTATTCTCCCTGGAATTTAAACTTTATGCTGTCTCAAATTATTCTTCCCCCTTTTGAACCAGCATCTTCTTGTGATCTCAAATATTTATCCTGGAAAACTATTTTTCTAGTGGCCATTACTTCTGCCTGCAGAGTGTCAGAACTTCAAGCTTTATCTGTCAGACCACCTTACATGATTTTCCATGCTGATAGTATCTCTCAGAACAAACCCCTCATTTTTACCTAAAGTCTGTTCTGAATCCAATATCAATCAGGTCATTGAGCTGCCAGTCTTTTCCAATTTGTTAGAGTTGTTGGGGAAAAACATGCTGCACAAACCTGATGTACACAGACAGCTCAGATTTTATCTTGACAGAACTAAGGATATTAGAAAATCAGATCAACTTTTTGTATCCTTCTCAGAAACCAGAAATGGCAATCCAGTGGCTAAAACAACTTTATCTAAATGGTTATCAGATTGTATATCCTTTGTTTACGAGAATGCAAGCATGCCATTGACACACAATCCTAAGGCTCATTCTACCAGAGCCGTTTCTACTTCTTCTGCCTTTCAAGCTAAATTGCCCCTTGACAATATTTGCACTGCAGCCACTTGGTCTAAGCCTCATACCTTTGTCATGCATTACAAAGTAGATAAGGCTTCCAGGGACAGGTCTTCCTTTGGTTCCATGGTACTGAAAAACGTACTTCCATGAGCCACCCAAGATTGAGGGTCCTAGGGACGCTACCCATCATTGAGAATAAACGGCGAGATTTAACAACTTCACATAAAGAAGTTATGTACTTACCATAACGTTCCATGTGAGTTGTTTATCTCACCTTTATTCTCATGTCCCTCCCTCCTTCCCCCTCCTGGCTGACTGTTAACTTAGAGGCTAGTACCATCCTGGTTATTCAGTATTTCTTCTTCCCCTTTGGGAAGTGTTTCTTTGTAGAAGTAAATAAAAGGGTATACATATTGTTACTCGCAGCAAACAAGATCTGAGGTAATTCCAGCAGTGCACTGTGGGATAAGGGGCTTGGTCTTGAGCTACTGGCAAATGTTGAGCTTTGCTATCGGCCGTGTCGGAGCCGAGGATTGGCTCCGAACCCATCAGTGAGAATAAAGGTGAGATAAACGACTCACATGGAACGTTATGGTAAATACATAACTTATTTTTCCCTAGGCACGCTTCCATATGAGGATATTGCAGTGGCTTCTTTTTGCTCAATGGTCCATGCAGAATCTACCCATGTCACATGAAATCCACATTATGGAGACCTGTAAAAGGAATCTACAATGGTGGCTTCAGACTATGCACGTAACGATAGGCATGCCATTCATCCTTCCTCAACCGGTAGCCACAGTGACCATGGATGCTTCCCAGGTAGGGTGGGGGGGCATTATCTGGGACAGACTGTTCAAGGAACTTGGCAGCAACACAAATGCCACTTCCACATCAATGTCCTGGAGATGAGAGCGGTACTTCTGGTGTTCCAAGCACTTCAGGGCTCTCTACCGACAGGGACGATTGCAATTCAAACAGACAACATGTCCATAGTGTGGTACATCAACAAGCAAGGTGGAACCAGATCCTTACCCCTTGTGTCGAGAGGCTCTAAGAGAATGCCAGTGGGCGGTGTTCTCTCAGCATTTTCGGATTGCAGCGCACATCCCAGGAAAATCCATCATGATAGTGGACAAGCTAATCAGGGCAATTCTGATGCCATATGAGTGGTCCCTGAAGAAGGAAATAGTGAGCAAATGGAGCCAGCCTTTCTGCAACTTTTTGCCATGAATACCAAATGCAGCAGCTATTTTGCCCTGGTCCCCCAACTGGGACAGTTACCCAGGGATGCAGTTGTTCACAATTGGCTCCTGGGACTTCTTTATGCTTTTCCCCCATTTCCTCTAATACCCAAAGTTCTTCAGAAAGCAAAATCACTGGGTTGCAAGCTAATCCTCATTGTCTCTTACTGGCCTGATCAGATTTGGTTCCCCTTCCTTTGGCCCCATCTTCAGGTGGAACCTTGGATCCTGGACCCAGTTCCAGATCTTCTGATGCATCAGTCAGGAACGCTCTACCATTCTGTTCAGACAGCTTGGTTTCTCCAATTCCCATCTTAGCCAGGCTTCCTGACATTTCCCCTGCAGTACGACACATTTTGATCTCTTCTCACAAATCTACAACTAGAAAGATTTATGCCAGCAAATGGAAGAGGTTCTCTTGTTGTGCAGCCAGAAATCATATTGATCCTTTTACTGCATCCATTTTGAAAATCCTGGAATTCCTAACTGAGACTTTTAACCAAGGACAAAATACAAAAAGCTGCAAATAATCGGTCAATAAGCCACAGTTCGTAGAGAAAAAACACCTTTATGAAACGGCAAACGGCAAAGCTTTCGGGTATAACCCTTTCTCAATGCTAATACACAATCTAAAGTCAATTGAGTTTAAATACACATCAGAGTATCACATGACATGCAGCCCAAAAATCATGTGACAAACATAAATAAAACAACATAAAAAGCCTTCAAATAATAAAATACATATAAAATTAATAAGATATTCTACATCAAAAAAATATATACCACATGACGAACATATAGTACATTGGACATATCAAAAATATATCTAACAGTATAGTTTAGTTTGTTGCAATCTAGTAAGGATGGGTTTTAATGTAACCATGGAATTTAGTCCTGGAGAATGGTCCGCAGCCAATCTGAGGATCCATTCGTATTCTTTAGTCTCAAGCAAATTATTGCTATCCCCACCCCTTAACGATATACATACGTTGTCTGTAACTCTAAATCTAAACCTATGGTTAGAACCATATGCACTATTTGTTTAAATAAAGCATTTTTGTCATTAGCTCTTCTGATCTCTGACTTCTGTTCAATAATACGTTCTTTCAGCTTCCTTGTTGTTTTGCCCACATAAAAAGCGGGGCATAGAACACAAGTTGCTAAGTAAACCACATTAATGGTAATACAGGTTGCAAATAGATCAAATTTATATACTTTACCAGATGTTCATCGTGTTTCACTGTTCCAGTCATGACTGTAGGGTTCTCCCCTGCCGGCAGGCAGCCCTCGGTCGGCCAGAATCCCAAAGTCTGGGTCCGGCGTCGGCTGTTCAACCATGCTCCCTGACGTCAAAGCGCCAGGAGTATAAAGCTGACAGCCGACGCCATCTTCTCCAGTCTTTCTTGCCGTGCAGTGATAGCAGTTCGCAAGTGCCGGTCGGCTGACTCCTGACAAATTTTTCTATATACTTCGGTCCGAAAACTTTCTTCTCCACTCAAAGTTAAGTACCCCGTTGGGGAAACTTTTTTCTTGCTCCACTCCGTTGTCAGAAAAAGTTAATAATTGTATTTCATGTGGGAAGCAAATACCTCATAAGGATTTTCATTCTTTCTGTATTCCTTGCTTAGGCCCTGACCACAACGTAGCTAGTTGTCGGTTTTGTGCTAGATTCAATCAACGTACAATTAAGCGAAGGTACGATTTTGCTTTTCATTAGTTCAGTAGGCGCTTTAACTACAAAATGTCGTCGGATACGGTCCCGGCTACCGGAGTTCACAAACATCGCAAGGATAAAGGCAGGCCTCCGAGGTCCAAATCTGATGATAGCGCACAAGCGGAGCCAGCTTCAGGTTCGGCCGTCGTAAGTGAGGCGCTTTTGCAGCCCCTGTCGTCTGCCATTTCAGAACCGATGGCCGAAACGGACTCTCATGAGGAGCTAACCAGGCCTTTAAATATTTCTGTTGCAGGACCTTCGGATAATGCTCCTTCGGATGGGTCCGGAGCCGCTGTGCAGGTACCGGCTTCCGAAGGGGTTTTCAGGCCTACTCAGCTACTAGTAAAGGCAAAGCCAAAGACAAAGGCAAAGACTCCTTCTAAATCAAAGACTTCAACACAGGCCTCTTCTGAACCGGCTCCCAAGTCACAGAAACAGTTACTCAAGATGGCGGAGGATTTACTTACTATAATTAGGGGTTCACATCCCCCTCCAGACAAAAGGCCAAGGCAGGATGTTTATTATGATTCCTCTGATCAGGCTTCTGTTTCCTCAGTTTCTTCTTCTGATCAGGAATATTCTTTCCCTCCTTATGAGGATTCTGTTGCTGAAGAATCCATTCCTTCAGCTTCTCCCCCTGAGGATTTCTCTTTTGGGGAAACTTTGCATGAAATGAGGGAACATTTCCACTGGGAAGGACAGGAGTATTGAATCCAAGAAAAGACTGAGGGATTTTCTTCTTCTTCCCCAACATAGACCCTGGCTATTCCTCCTGTTTTGGATATTGTGGATGATGCCTTTTCGGAGGCTAACTTAACCCCTGACTCTTTTCCTCCTGCTCCTGTTAAGCCTGATAGATATTACAGGGTTCCTGATTCCCATCAGTTTTTATACAAGAACCCTGCTGCTGACCATGAAACCATTTCTCAGGGTCCTAAGGGAGTTAAGGCCGCTTCTGCCAAAAATCCCATTCCTACTGAAAAGGATTCTCGATCCTTAGAAAGATGGGGCAAAAAGGTGTACACTTCTACTACTTTGTCCATTAGGGCTTTAAACTGTCAGTTTCATATGCTTAAATACCAGCAATTTCTCTTGTCTGTCTTAAAACAAAAGCTTACTTCCATTTCTGCCTGTGCAGATGATAACGATTACATGACGTATTGCATGCCACTGAACAGGTTGGGAAGCATGGTTTACACTGTGGATTTGATGCCTTGGAGGCTTCTTGTAGGGCTGCGGCCTCTGGCACAGTCATTAGAAGGCATGCATGGCTAAAGGAACAAAATTTACCTGAACAAGTAAAGGCTAAATTATTGGTTGCTCCTGTTCAGCATAATGTTTTGTTTGGATCAAAAGCTGAAGAGGTGATTAAAAAGATGGAGGATAAGGCGAAATCCATGCAAACAGTTAAAGATTTCTTACAAGTACAGCCACCTAGATTTAGCAGGAATTGGCCTTCAAAAAATTGGTCCTTTCCCACTTCAGACAGGCCTCAGAGGATATAGACGCTCCAGAGGGAGGCCTCAAACACAAGCTGCTTATAGACCAAGACAGTGGACTGCTTCCACCCCTAGGGGAGGAGAGGACAGGTCACAATCTCAAAGGAAACGAACTCAATGACTCCCTCTGTTGGGCTACAGGAACTTCTTGCCTGGAAGCCCCTCTCGGAGGAAAACTCTCTCTTTTTTATTAAATTTGGACTCAAATAACCCAAGACAAGTGGGTTTTGGATGTGGTGTTAAGAGGTTACAAATTCCATTTTCATACCTTGCCAAGGCCAAGCGGATGGCCAGACCTTCCAAAACATCAATGGACGGGGGTCTTAAACCAGGTGGAAGCTCTTTTGGCTATGAATGCCATAGAACTGGTTCCTCTTTCAGAGATGGGAAAAGGTTTTTACTCAAGGCTCTTTCTAGTCCCAAGGAAGCAAAACTCATGGAGACCCATTCTGGATCTGTCAGTCTTGAACACCTTTCTAGAGATTCCAAAATTCAAGATGCTTACTCTACAGCAGCTACTTCCAATGCTGTCCAAAGATGCATGGATGGTAACTTTGGATTTAAAGGAGGCATATTTACACATTCCCATCAGGCAGGATTGCAAAAAATACTTCAGGTTCAAGGCCGGATCGAGGCACTTTCAATTCTCTGCGCTGCCCTTTGGATTGTCTACTGCGCTCAGGGTCTTCACCAAATGCCTGGCTCCAGTAGTAGCTTACTGCTGACTCAAGGGAATTCAAATTTACCCTTATCTGGATGATTGTCTAATTCAGGCAGACAGCAAGGATGTCTTACTCCAGCATCTAGAATTTGTACAGAACCTCCTCAAGTTCCTGGGATTCTCTGTAAACATAAAAAAGTCAAATTTGACACCATCACAACAGATAACTTTTCTGGGTGCAACTCTAAACACCACAACCCAGATGGCATTTCTGACTTCCGAAAAACAATTACAGCTGGCTTCAACTTTCAAAGCCTTGGCAACTCTAACTCAACTATCTGCAAGGAAATTCCTGCAGGCTTTGGGTTACATGGCCTCCTGCATCCTTCTCGTACCATATGCAAGACTACACATGAGGAAAATACAGTGGTACCTAAAAAGTGTATGGTCTCAGCATTGCCACAGTTTAGACATACTGATCTCCGTCCTTCCTTGCCTTCAAAAGGAATTTCTTTGGTGATCCAGGGCTTGTGCTCTAAACAAAGGGAAACCCTTTCGTCTGCCTCCTGCCACTCAGATTCTAACCACGGACGCCTCGGATTATGCTTGGGGAGCCCATTTTCAGGGCAATTGTCTGCAGGGCCTTTGGACAAAGGATCAGAAGCACCTGCATATCAACTTAAAGGAAATGTTAGCTGTTCAGAAAGCTCTATTGGCCTTCAGGAATCTTTTACAACCAGGACAACTACTAATACGGACAGACAACACCACAGTTATGTGGTACATAAACAAGCAAGGGGGATCTCATTCCTAGCCCCTTTGCAGACTAGCCATGGATCTATGGAACACAGCTCTAGCTTGCAATCTGGATCTTCAAGCTCAGTTTATACCAGGGAAACAAAACTTCCTGGCAGACAGTCTGAGCAGAAACCTTTCGGATCCACACGAGTGGATGCTGGACACCAAAATATTCAGGATGATAACAGCAGTCTGGGGATGTCCTCACATAGACCTCTTTGCATCCCATCTCAATCAACTGCAGAATTTTTGCACCAGGTCTTTCCACAGAGAAGCTTGGAAAGTGGATGCCCTGTCATTCAGTTGGAGGAACCTCTCGGGATATGCCTTTCCGCCTCTTCCTCTTCTTCCATGGGTTTTATTGAAGATAAAACAGGACAAGCCCAAGATGATAATCTTGCTGGCTCCAAATTGGCCTCTGCAGTTTTGGTATCCAACTCTAAAAAACCTATGCCTGGAGCCCCCTTGGGTTTTACCTCCGTCTCCGAACCTTCTGTCCCAGCATCAGGGTCAGGTTCTACACTCTCATGTCAGAACTCTCAGCCTGGTGGCCTGGTTAATCCAGGGCCTTTGATTTCTTCTTTTCTGCCCAAGCAGGTTATGGATGTCATTTTTGAAGCCAGACGTCCTAGCACTAGAAAATCTTATGCAGGAAAATGGAAAAGATTTTGTTCCTGGATGCAGGCTCAGGATTCTGATCCTCTTCTTCCTAACATTACTTTAATTTTACTTTACTTGACAGATCTCTTACATAAGGGTCTCTCTTTCTCTTCCATTAAGATACATGCCTCTGCTATTTCTGCTCATTATAATGCAGACCCTCCCATCTTTTCCCACCAGCTCATGAGACAGTTTCTCAGAGGAGCTAAGAACTTAAGACCTCCTAGATCTCCTCCCATTCCTGCTTGGGATCTCAACTATGTTTTGGAAAAACTAACCTTGCCTCCTTTTGAGCCTGCTGCCTCTTCTGACATCAAGTTTTTATCTTGGAAGACAGCTATCCTGTTAGCCCTAACCTCTGCCAGGAGAGTTTCAGAGTTACAAGCTCTTATGGCTGTGGAACCTTATATTATTTTTCATCAAGACAGGGTATCTTTGAGGACTAATCCTACCTTCATGCCTAAGGTGGTTTCCAAAGTGGCTTTAAATCAAACTATCCACTTGCCAACCTTTTTCCCCACTCCTCAAAATAAAGGGGAAAGGATCTTACATTCCTTGGATGTACACAGACAACTACGTTTTTACCTGAACAGAACCAAGGACATCAGAAAATCAGAATAATTGATGTAATGTGATCCTATCTTGCCTACATTCTCTACAGATGGGTTCGACTCGGCAGCTATACAGTAGAACGCAGTCTCTTATTGGCTGAGTTACCTCATATCCCAGGATGCACCACTACTGCTTCCCCAGATCTCGTTTGCCGCTTCTGAAGCATAGACATGGTCTCGGACTTGGCTGAGCTAAGTGCCTCTTAGTGACATTTTTTCTGTCAAATTTTGTGCTAAAATTTACCCAAAAGCTGTTTTAACAGCTACTTGTTGTTGTGTGACTGTGATTTAGTATTTTTCTGTGGTAAAATTGTATTTTTTGTGGCAGTGATCCCGTTGAGTTAGAGGGGCCTTGCCCTTTCCTAGGAGTTTTACTTAGAGTCTAGGCTGTCTGGTAGTTTTGTGTAGTTTTTTTTTTTGGAAGTTTAGTGTGTTGAATTAGTTAACATGTCGAAGGAACATAGACCGTCAGGTTTCAAAAAATGTTCCAAATGTAGCTATAAAAGTTCATAGGTTCATAGGTTAGGTTCATAGGTTAGTACTAGACTAACTGCCCTTGCAAGCCATTTTAAGTCTAGCCAATTATCCCCTGTGAGATTCAAACCCTGTACCTTGTGTTTGTAAGACAAACACCTTATCCATTAGGCCACCCTCCCAACCCCTTTCTTCCTCGAAGATTTTTTCTTCCTCGAAGGGGAAGAAGAAGAAGATAGGGCTTCCTCAAAGGAAGGGGTAATAAGCCCTTTCAAAATCAACTTATTTTTCCTCTCTTGGAGCACGTGAGAGGAAAAATCAACTTATTTTTCCTCTCTTGGAGCACGCTCTCTTGGATCTCACGGGATAATTGGATCTCACAGGGGATAATTGGCTAGACTTAAAATGGCTTGCAAAATGTCCATTACGGACGACCATTCTTTATGTGTTTACTGTTTGGGCCCGAAGCACCTCCAGGAATCCTGTAGCGTTTGCCACGCTTTTTCCTCTCGCGTGCTCCAAGAGAGGAAAAATAAGTTGATTTTGAAAGGGCTTATTACCCCTTCCTTTGAGGAAGCCCTATCTTCTTCTTCTTCCCCTTCGAGGAAGAAAAAATCTTCGGCTCCGACCAGCCCGTCGGATCCGGTAGCAAAAAAAAATCAAGGCAGGCTTCTCCGTCGGCTCCACGGACTTCGGAGCCGAGGGCGAAACGGTCTGCCTCGATGTCTCCAGCCTCGACTCCTCTGGCTTCGGAGTCGAGAGCTCGGGCGTCGAGAGGTGAGTCATCTCCATCGGCTCCACTGCCTTCGGAGCCGATGAGGATTGCCTGCTCAGACTCCCTTCGGTGCCGAAGTCCCTATCAGCTCCGAGGGAAATTGCAGTGGTAATGGAATCTCCCTCGGCGCCGATACTTCTCGAACTCATACGGAGCCGGTCCCCCAGTCTTTCGGAGCCGGCGGAGAAGTCGGCTCGGACCCGGTCGGTCCCTTCTCGGTCGTCGAGGATGTCTGATTCGGATGTAGACAGGGTGCTTCAAAGGCTTTTTCAGTCTCCGGTCTTTCAAAAGTTGATCTCGGCTCCAGCCCAATTGGCTCCAGAGCCGGTTTCCCACCCTGCTGTCTCGGTTCCTCCTCCAACAGCTTCGGCGCCATTGGAGTCAGTGTTGGTGGAGCCGGTGGAGGTTGTCGGGTCGGTTCCGACCCTAACTCTAACCCCGCCCTTCGGGTCGGGGTTCAGTACGCTGACCTCCTCTGTCGGCCCCGGGGGGGACGCTTCGGGGCCGATCCTTTCGGTTCCGAGCCTCCCGCTCAGTGCGTCGGCGGCGGGAGTTCCAACTGCTGTTGTGGCCTTGGGGGTGGAACCATCCCAGGACTCTGGGGGTCCCGCCTTCAGGGCCATGAGGAGTGCCTTGGCCAAATCCTCTCTGGCCACTTCTACCATCTCACCACCACCTTCCCTTGGCATGGAGACTGGCTTCTTTGCAATCCCCCTGTCTCACGAGAGCGGAGCCCTTGGGCCTGAGGTTACCCCCATCGGGGGTTCCCTTCTTCCTGGAGGTCCCTCCGAAGCGTCTTCGGAGGAACCTCCGAGGAAGAAACAGTGCAAGAGGAAGCACGTAGACTCCCCTGATGAGTCTCTCACCTCGGATACCGACCTCGATGATGCGGAAGGGTCCCCCAAGTCATCCTCGGATGATGTATCCTTTGCGGACATCTTGGAAATCCTTAAGCAACGAGGCGACTGGCAGTCCAAACCCCCTTCTGTTGAGGAGTCGGTTTTCCTCAAGGCCTTCGGGGCTCAGCCCTCCGCCTACTGGGTGTCTCCACCCTTCGATGAGCTTCTGGATTTGATCTCTCGAAGGGCGTGGGAACACCCGGACTCTGTTGAACCGGTGCCAGCTCGCCCCAATAAATTCCTTTCGGCACCCCCTGATAAGGACTTTCTTTCAAAAGGTGTGGCTGTAGATGCCTTGGTGGTGGCATCTGCCACCCAGCAAGATGTGGCAGAGGCTTCGACGTCCGTCCATCCTCCTAATAAGGAGTCTAGGAGCATGGATCGGTACGAGAAGTGCACCCTTACGTCAGCGACCTTTACACTAAGGTCTCTGAACTACTTGACGCATTTCACGAGACTGCAGAGGGATCTGGTCAAGGAGCTTTCGGATACCCTCTCCGGTAACTTACCTGAGCAGTTGGCCCAGACGGTTAACTCCCAGTTGGCTACCCTGTCCTCGTTATCCAACTCGTCCATGAGGCTCATTTCTTATGCAGCTGAAGGAGCGAGCAGAGCGGCGGGAACAGGTGTTGCTCTACGGAGACCAGCCTGGCTACGCCTGTATCACTTTGCGGAGGCCTTTAAGTCTTCCTTTGCCGACGCCCCCTTCGATGGGTCCTCTCTGTTTGGACCCAAGGTAAAGGACACTTTGACTCGCTGCGAACAGGAGGGTAAGACTTTAACTGCCGTAGGGGCCCGGTTTTCCACTCCCTTCAGACCTTATCCTAAGGCTCGAAGAGGAGGGAAAATGTGGTTCCGTAAGTCTCAAAAGCCTTACTCGTCGCAGCAGAGCGATTCCCCTTCTAGAGGCAGAGGAGGGGGAAATTTTTCAGGGAGACGCCGTCCCAGAGGCGGCAGAGGCCCCCGCAACACTGGAGACCATGAGTCCTTTTGTGGCTCCTCCTCCTTCCAGCATCCCTGAAGGAGTGCCCGACTGTGCAGCTCCGGAGCCAGTCGGGGGTCGTTTTTTGAGGCACCTAAAGGCCTGGGAAAATATCACTCAGGACCAATGGGTGCTCTGAACCATCGCCGGAGGTTACACCATTCCCTTCTCTCAACCCCCCCCCACCGTCCCAAAGAATCCCGGACCCGCCACCCAGTCAACGGGATCTGGCAGCCAGCGAAATATCGAAGCTGCTTCAAAAAGGAGTCATCCAACCTGTCCCCGCAGATCAGGCCGGATCAGGGACTTACTCAAGATTCTTTTTGGTACCAAAAAAGACCGGGGACTTGAGGCCCATTTTGGATCTCAGCAAGTTAAACCGATCAGTGAAAAAGTCCAAATTCCGGATGGTCACCTTGCAATCCATTCTCCCGCTTTTGGAGAAAGGTGTTTGGATGTGCTCCATAGATCTCAAAGACGCCTATTATCACATTCTGATAGATCAGGCGTCGAGGAGACACTTGCGCTTCAGCCTAGGAGACAGTCATTTCCAGTTCCTTGCACTGCCCTTTGGTCTCACCACAGCCCCCAGGGTGTTCACCAAATGTTTTGCGGTGGTGACTGCTCACCTGAGAAGTCTAGGATTCCAGGTGTTTCCATACCTAGACAACTGGCTCCTAACTGCCACCTCCAGGCATCTACTCTTAAAAACTCTAGCAGCCACCATCTCTCTAGGCAACTCCTTAGGGATCACCTTCAATTGGACAAAATCCGTATTGCTGCCATTGCAGCGTATTCTGTTTATTGGTGCAGAAATAGACTCAAGGCAGATGCGAGTCTATCTTCCTGCGGAAAGGATAGCAACGCTGCAGTCTCAGGTTCGGGCGTTACTCCTCAGACGTCGCGCTCCAGCGAGAATGGTCCTGCAGCTGTTGGGTTCCATGTCAGCCACCATTCTTCTGGTCCCCTTGGCAAGGTTGCATGTGAGGATACTCCAGTGGCTCCTATCAGTCCAGTGGTCTTATCAAGACCTTCCCCTCAGTCACCACATATTGATCACAGAGACGTGCAAACAGGATCTTCGTTGGTGGCTTCTTTCCTCCAACCTGGATCAGGGGCGACCCTTCTTCCCCCATCCCCCTCGGCCACGTTGACTACGGACGCCTCCCAGACAGGGTGGGGGGGACATTATCTGGACAGGTCGGTCCAAGGCACGTGGCACACCGACGAGAGTCTTCTCCACATCAATATACTGGAAATGAGGGCGGTGCTTTTAATGTTGCAAGCACTGCACGATCACCTCCCCCAGGGTACGATTGCCATTCAGTCTGACAACATGTCGGTAGTCTGGTACTTGAACAAACAAGGAGGGACCAGGTCTTACCCCCTTTGCAGAGAGGCCATGAAGGTATGGGATTGGGCGATTGCTACCAAACGTTTCCTAGTGGCAACACACATTCCGGGGAGATCCAGTGTGATAGCCGACAGACTGAGCAGAACTATTCTCTCCCCTCACGAGTGGTCCTTGAACAACAGAGTAGTAACACAGATTTTCACGAGATGGGGAGCTCCATGTTGCGATCTTTTCGCAACTCCCCTCAACGCAAAATGCCAGCAGTTCTTCTCTCTCACCCCAGTTCCGGGGAAGATCCCCAAGGATGCTCTAGTCCAAGCTTGGCCTCCCGGCCTACTATACGCTTTTCCACCGGTTCCCCTTCTCCCCAAGGTGATTCAGAAGGCGATTCGCTTGGAAAGCAAAATGATCCTAATCGCCCCATACTGGCCTCGTCAGGTCTGGTTCCCCTTTCTTCGCATATATGCATTGGAGGGTCCCTGGTTCCTGGACCAAGTTCCGGACCTCTTGACGCATCAGTCAGGACAGCTCCATCAGTCCCTCCATTCATTGAAGCTAGCAGCTTGGCTACTCCTCTTCCGACCATAGTCAGGAGCCATTCTTTCGATCCTGAAGTAATGCATATCTTGTCCTCTGCCCACAAGGCTTCTACTAAAAAGATGTATAGCAGTAAATGGAAGAGATTTGCTATTTGGGCCCAACTCCGAGGATTAGACAGCCTCGGTGTCAGAGGTTCTGAAGTTTTTAACTTCCCTGTTCAACCAAGGTTCTTCGGTGTCTACCATCAAAGTTCAATTGGCTGCTATTTCCAATTTTCACGAGAGCGTAGAACCACCCTTAATGAGCAACAAGTTGTGCAAAGCTTTCATTAAAGGAGCTTGGCTTCTACGGCCCCCTATGTCTCATCCTGCACCACCGTGGGACCTTAACGTGGTGTTAGGTGCTTTAACCTCATCTCCCTTTGAGCCGGCAGCAACCTGTGACTTAAAATTTCTTTCTTGGAAGACTGCTCTTCTAGTTGCTATCACATCAGCCAGGCGAGTTTCAGAACTTCAAGCCCTATGTGTCAAACCACCATACCCGATATTTCACAAGGATAGAGTATCTCTTAGACCAAACTCATCCTTTATACCAAAGGTTTGTTCTAACTTTTGTTTGCAACAATCACTGGAATTACCGGTCTTTTTCCCTGAGTATTCAAATAGAGCTGAGTATACCTTTCACAGCTTAGACGTGCATAGACAATTGCGTTTCTATTTGGACAGGACACACCAAGCACGTAAATCAGATCAACTGTTTGTGTCCTTTTCGGATAGTAAATTGGGCAAAGCCGTCACAAAAGTCACTATTGCCAAGTGGATCAGAGACTGTATCACTCATATTTATCTCATTTCAAATAGGGAGCTTACAGTTCCAGTGAAAACTCATTCTACCAGGGCTATGGCCACTTCGGCAGCCTTTCATTCCAAGCTCTCTATTAGTGACATTTGTGCGTCTGCCACGTGGTCTTCTCTACACACCTTTATTTCTCACTACAAATTGGATGTGGCATCTAGGGGTCGAGCTTCCTTCGGTTCCACAGTTCTCAGGAGCGTTTTCCAGTGAGCCACCCAGGAATTAGGTGCTAGGGACGCTGTCCCATCTGTAGAGAATGTAGGCGAGATAGGATCACATTACATCTTTTAGTTATGTACTTATCATAACTTTAGATGTATGGGATCCATCTCGCCTACATTCCTAATAATCCACCCTCCTTCCCCCTGCCTTGTAGGCCAGAAGAGACCGGACGATCCGAATTAACTTCTTCCTCTCTTGAAACACCTGGCAGTGTTATAACAACAGTCTATGTGTGTGTGTGCATGTGTGCGGACAAACAAGATCTGGGGAAGCAGTAGTGGTGCATCCTGGGATATGAGGTAACTCAGCCAATAAGAGACTGCGTTCTATTGTATAGCTGCCGAGTCGGAACCCATCTGTAGAGAATGTAGGCGAGATGGATCCCATACATCTAAAGTTATGGTAAGTACATAACTAAAAGTTTGTTTCTTATGCTTCAAGTTCCCATGGTAAAGCCATTTCAAAACAGACCATTTCTAAATGGATTGCTCATGGAATCAGATTTTGTTATTCTCACCATGGAAAGCAAATCCCAGGGAGTATACTGACTCATTCCACCAGAGCTGCTGCCACTTCTGCGGCTTTCCTCAGGGGAGTTCCTACCAAGGACATTTTGGAAGCTGCAACCTGGAGTTCAGTGCATACTTTTTCTAAGCACTACAGTCTACCTCTCTACTCTAAGTCTAGGGCAGGCTTTGCCTCTGCAGTCTTGCAGGGCCTTTTAGCCGCCCCTTCCTCTTTATGACCACCTCCCTTTCTTTCAGCTTTGGGATTCTACCCTGCAGTCATGACTGCAACAGCGAAACACGATGAACATAGTACAGTTGTGTACACCTACCATAAATGTAGATGTTCGAGTGTCTTCACTGTTGCAGTCTGGGTTTCCCTCCCTCCTGTCCCCTCTTATTTTTACTTTTGTGTATTTCCTTTTTTCACCATTCTTCTGAGGTGTATTTGCAAAGGTTATGGGACCTTTTTCATTTTGGGACTCCTGACATCTGGGGCAAGAAAAACTGGAGAAGATGGCGTCGGCTGTCAGCTTTATACTCCTGGCGCTCTGACGTCAGGGAGCATGGTTGAACAGCCGACGCCGGACCCAGACTTTTGGATTCTGGCCGACCGAGGGCTGCCTGCCGGCAGGGGAGAACACTACAGTCATGACTGCAACAGTGAAGACACTCGAACATCTACATTTATAGTAGGTGTACACAACTGTACTTTGTCGGATGTTTAAACATATTGCTATGAGTGCTCATAAGATGAGAACAACAAGAACAATTCATACAACTAAATGTACCTGATCTAGTGAAAGTAGGTAAATTAAAACTTCTGTTAAAGTCCTTGTAACATAACTTACTTTTCAATGTTCTCATGTTCCTGTACGAGAAATATGGTCTGTCATCTAAAGCAGCTTTAACATCATCAGATGCCATTAGAATAACCCAATTCCTTTTTATAATCTTCTTAACCAAATGTGTCCTAATGTTATACAAAGTAATGTATCTAATTTTCAGGTCTTTATATTTAACCTTACTCAAAGTAGAAGCAGGTTCATCATTCAATAAAAAAGTTGGTTTGAATTTTGTGTTTCTATCAGCAATAATTTGATTTTTTAAATCTAGTAAAAAATTAGGATCATACCCACTGTTCAGAAAATCCTCCATCATTTCATCAAGCTGTTTTTTAAAACACATTTCATCTGTATTTAACCTACTAGCCCTATTAAACTGTGATGTCACTATACCTTTGAAAACATGAGGGGCATGCATGCTGGTATTATAAATATACCTACCAGCATAAACCTCCTTCTTGTGGACACTAGTATGAAGAGACCCTTCCAATAGTTGTACTCTAACATCAAGGAAGGCTATTGTATGGTCAGAAAAATCCATCTTAAATTTAAAAAAATTCATACTTGCATTTAAATATTGCACATATTCAACCAACTGAGACGAGGAGCCTCTCCAAATCCTAAAACAATCATCTACAAAGCGCTGATAGAAACATACATACTTGTTCAAGGGATTATTATTACTACAGACATATGTTTTCTCCCACTGGTGTAGAACCAAATTAGCATAAATATTAGCAACTGATGTGCCCATGGCTACACCAGTTAGTTGCAGATACAGTCGCTCATCAAATAAAAATACATTGTTAGTCAAAACTATATCCAAAAGAGAACAGATATTTTCGTATGCATTGCTGTTACAGTACCCTGTGAGGTCAAAAAATCCCTAATGGAGTCGATGCCATAATCGTTAGGTATAACCGTGAATAAAGATGAAATATCTAAAGTTACGAATAAGAAATCACCTTGATTTAAACAAGTAATATTAGAATCATTGTACCAATCCCGTAATTTAGATATAAAATCTGTAGTGTCCCTCAAAACATTACTACATTGTGAGAGGAAAGGTTGTAACTGTCTCTGGAGATAGATGGAAACAGGCTCAGTGAGCCAACCACGTCCAGACACTGTAGGTCTCATAGGTGGATTGTTCGTTGATCTATGTATTTTTGGAAGACCATAAAGCTGTGGAATTACCGGACAAGGGACATTAAAAAAAATGAAATAAGTCCAAAGTAATGTCACCATTAATTTGTAAATCATATATCATCATGTTTACAGAATTTATATATTTATTAACATCCAAATGTGTAATACATTTAAATGCATTGCCATCCTCTAGTAAGAGAGTCATAGATTGCAGATATTTTACCCGGTCCATTAAAACTACCACTCCCCCTTTATCGGCTTGTTTAATAATAATGTCATGCATAGCCTGTAATGTTTTCAAAGCTGTGTGTTCATCATAAAATTATAACGCTTCATTTTCAAATCTTCAGAATATATATCCCTCAGCTCCATTTCACATAAATCATGGAAAGCAGTTAACACAGGTATACTAGCAGGAATAAAAGTACTGCATCTCTTACAACAGGTTTGAGTAGAAAAAGAACTACCAAACAAAACTTTAAGGTTAACATTTCTGACAAATTGTTTAAGATCAGTTAAAGCAGTGACAAGATCATCACTAGCCATTGGAATAAAACTGAGTCCTTTTTGCAATAAAGAGTAATGCAAATCTTTTAAGTCAAAAGCAGATAGATTTAATATACCTTTTATTATTTTCAGCTCATTTTCCCCTGCCCTAAAGGGCTGTCGCTCTTTCTTTTAATTAGAGCTACAGCTTGCCTTGTTAGCGAGTTGCTTCTCAGCACAGAGCGTTCTGAGACCTTCTCCGGCTGATATAACTGAAAGCGTTTGTGTGACAAATCCAGTGTTAACTGATACATTTTTTTTGCGCAATTCAGATGTATACCACTACCTCCACTTCGTTTGTCTTCTTCACCATTGTGCGAGCACACACTCACACCAGCTGCATCCGACGTCGTCACAGTGGGCGTGCCTTCATTCATCTGTTTCAACGAATTAGCAGATGCCGGCTCCTGGAGTGACAAACTAGCCGGCATAGAGTTTGTGAAATCATCCAGAGTATCCAAATGAACTTTTTTAGTATGCGTTACATTATTATAATGCTTACTTGAATCATACTTCGGCCAAGAGAAGATATGACCCCTTTGGAAATCATTGACGTCACGGATAAGTTTACGCTTTTTAGTGGCTTCAAGTCTGTCATCAAGGGTTTATATTCTATCAAGCATTTGCTGATAGACACTCACCATATTATTTAAACAAGGCATAGACATGATGGTATTTTCAATAGCCATAATTTCTTCCATCAGCTCATTTTCACTAGCGGAGAAGAAATCATTCATAAGAGCCATATAATGCAGGCTCAGTTTGATATTTAATTGCTGCCAACGTTTTAGTAGGTCCGGGTAGGCATTCCCATAAGAGGGAATTTCAGAATTCTCAAACCTCTTGGGACAATGCCCCTATCTAAATAAGCCGAGAAACTGAAACGTTGCCATTGTAGGCGCTTAAAAGCACCTACTTTTCTCTCTAGTAATTGTAATTTCATATTAAAATCCACAGTATTCTCAACATTAGAAGCACCATCATTCTCAGTATTCAGACATGTTGTAGAAACAAACTGCAAAAGCGGATTAATCTCATTCACCAAAAGAGACTTAACTGAATTTGTAGTTTTCAGAACTTCCATGTTGTTAAATGGATAAACGGGCTGCACAAATCCTTCTGGCATTCTCAAACAGCAGCAAGACACCAGAACAAAATACAAAAAGCTGCAAATAATCGATAAATAAACCACAGTTCGTGGGAAAAAACACCTTTATGAAACAGCAAACGGCAAAGCTTTCGGGTATAACCCTTTCTCAGTGCTAATACACAATCTAAAATCAATTGAGTTTAAATACACATCAGAGTATCACATGACATGCAGCCCAAAAATCAAGTGACAAACATAAATAAAACAGCATAAAAAGCTTTCAAATAATAAAATACATATAAAATTAATAAGATATTCTAAATCAAAAAAATATATACTACATGACGAACATATAGTACATTGGACATATCAAAAATATATCTAACAGTATAGTTTAGTTTGTTGCAATCTAGTAAGGATGGGTTTTAATGTAACCATGGAATTTAGTCCTGGAGAGTGGTCTGCAGCCAAACTGAGGATCCATTCGTATTCCTTAGTCTCAAGCAAATTATTGCTATCCCCACCCCTTAGCGATATACATACGTTGTCTGTAACTCTAAATCTAAACCTATGGTTAGAACCATATGCACTTATATGTTTAAATAAAGCATTTTTGTCATTAGCTCTTCTGATCTCTGACTTGTATTCAATAATACATTCTTTCAGCTTCCTTGTTGTTTTCCCTCATAAAAAGCGGGGCACAGAGCACAAGTTGCAAAGTAAACCACATTAATGGTAATACAGATTGCCAATAGATCAAATTTATATACTTTACCAGTTGTCGGATGTTTAAACCTATTACTATCAGTGCTCATAAGATCAGAACAACAAGAACAATTCATACAACTAAATGTACCTGATCTATAGAAAGTAGGTAAATTAAAACTTCTTTTAAAGTCCTTGTAACATAACTTACTTTTCAATGTTCTCATGTTCGAAACGAGAAATATGGTCTGTTATCTAAAGCAGCTTTAACATCATCAGATGCCATTAGAATAACCCAATTCCGTTTTATAACCTTCTTAACCAAATGTGTCCTAATGTTATACGAAGTAATGTATCTAATTTTCAGGTCTTTATATTTAACCTTACTCAAAGTAGAATTAGATTCATCATTCAATAAAAAAGTTGGTTTGAATTTTATGTTTCTATCAGCAATAATCTGATTTTTTTAAATCTAGTAAAAAATTAGGATCATACCCACTGTTCAGAAAATCCTCCATCATTTCATCAAGCTGTTTTTTAAAACACATTTCATCTGTATTTAACCTACTAACCTTACTAAACTGTGATGTCACTGTACCTTTGAAAACATGAGGGGCATGCATGCTGGTATTATAAATATACCTACCAGCATAAACCTCCTTCTTGTGGACACTAGTATGAAGAGACCCTTCCAATAGTTGTACTCTAACATCAAGGAAGGCTATTGTATGGTCAGAAAAATCCATCTTAAATTTTAAAAAATTCGTAGTTGCATTTAAGTATTGCACATATTCAGCCAACTGAGACGAGGAGCCTCTCCAAATCATAAAACAATCATCTTGGATAAAGGTGTTCTGTTTTTTACTCAACTGTGTTCGTGTGTTCTTGATCTTCAGTATACTTGTCAGCAGTGATTACGTTTGTGTACCCAGCAAGATGTGGCAGAGGCTTCGACGTCCGTCCATCCTCCTAATAAAGAGTCCAGGAGTATGGATTGGTACGGGAAGCGCACCCTTACTTCAGCAGCCTTTACCTTAAGGTCTCTGAATTACCTTACGCAGTTCAGAGGGATCTGGTCAAGGAACTTTCAGATACCCTCTCTGGTAACCTACCCGAGCAGTTGGCCCAGATGGTTAGCTCTCAGTTGGCTACTCTATCATCAATATCGAACTCGTCCATGAGGCTCATTTCATATGCGGCCGAGTAGAGCAGCGGGTACAGGTGTTGCTCTACGGAGACAAGCCTGGCTCCGCCTGTGTCATTTTGCGGAGGCCTTCAAGTCTTCCTTTGCTGAAGCTCCCTTTGATGGGTCATCCTTGTTTGGACCCAAGGTAAAGGACACCTTGACCCGCTGTGAACAAGAGGGTAAGACTTTGACTGCCGTAGGGGCACGGTTTTCCACTCCCTTCCGGCCTTATCCCAAGGCTAGAAGAGGGGGGAAAATGTGGTTCCGCAAATCTCAGAAGACTTACCCCTCACAGCAGGATGATCCCCCTTCTAGAGGCAGAGAAGGGGGAAATTTTTCAGGAAGACGCCGTCCCAGAGGTGGCAGAGGCCCCCGCAACACTGGAGACCGCGACTCCTTTCGTGGCTCCTCAACCTTCCAGCATCCCTGAAGGATTGCCCGACTGTGCCGCTCCGGAGCCAGTCGGGGGTAGTTTTTCGAGGCACCTAAAGGCCTGGGAGAATATCACTCAGGACCGATGGGTGCTCCGGATCATTGCCGGAGGTTACAACATCCCCCTTTCTCAGCCCCCCCCACCCTCCCGGAAAATCCCGGACCCACCACCCAGTCAACGGGATCTCGCAGCCATCGAAATTTCAAAGCTGCTTCAAAAAGGAGTCATCCAACCGGTCCCCGAAGACCAGACCGGATTAGGGACTTACTCAAGATTCTTTTTGGTGCCAAAAAGACCGGGGACATGAGGCTCATCTTGGATCTCAGCAAACTCAACCGTTCTGTCAAGAAGTCCAAGTTCCAGATGGTCACCTTACAATCCATTCTCCCGCTGCTAGAGAAAGGTGTTTGGATGTGCTCCATAGATCTCAAGGATGCCTATTATCATATCCTGATAGATCAGGCGTCCAGGAGACACTTGCTCTTCAGCCTGGGAGACAGCCATTTCCAGTTCCGCGCACTGCCCTTTGGTCTCACCACAGCCCCCAGGGTGTTCACCAAATGTTTGGCGGTGGTGACTGCTCACCTGAGAAGTCTAGGATTCCAGGTGTTTCCATACCTAGACGACTGGCTCCTAACTGCCACTTCCAGGCATCTACTCTTACAGAACCTAGCAGCCACTATATCTCTAGGCAACTCCCTAGGAATCACCTTCAATTGGGAAAAGTCTGTGTTGCTGCCATCTCAGCGCATACGATTCATCGGAGTAGAGATAGACTCAAAGCAAATGCGGGTCTATCTTCCTACAGAGAGGATAGAAATATTACAATCTCAAGTCCGAGCATTGCTCTTCAAATGCCGAGCCCCAGCCAGGATGGTCCTACAACTGTTGGGTTCCATGTCGGCTACCGTTCTCCTAGTTCCCTTCGCAAGATTGCATATGAGGATTCTCCAGTGGCTCCTGTCAGTCCAGTGGTCGTATCAGGATCTCCCTCTCAGTCACCTCATTATGATCACGGAGACGTGCAAACAGGACCTCTGTTGGTGGCTTCTTTCCTCCAACCTGGATCAGGGGCGACCCTTCGTTCCTCCACCACCAGTGGCCACTTTGACTACGGACGCCTCTCAGACGGGGTGGGGGGGACATTACCTGGGCAGGTCAGTCCAAGGCAAGTGGCACCCCGACGAGACTTCCCTCCACATCAACATACTGGAAATGAGGGCGGTGCTTCTATCGCTACAAGCACTACACAGTTACCTCCCCCAGGGCATGATTGCCGTTCAGTCCGACAACATGTCAGTAGTCTGGTACCTGAACAAGCAGGGAGGGACCAGGTCCTACCCCCTTTGCAGAGAGGCCATGAAAGTATGGGATTGGGCTATTGCAACCAACCGTTTCTTGGTAGCAACACACATTCCGGGGAGATCCAATGTGATAGCTGACAGACTGAGCAGAACTATTCTCTCCCCGCACGAGTGGTCTCTGAACGACAGAGTGGCAACTCAGATCTTCAGAAGATGGGGAACTCCTTGTTGCAACCTCTTCGCAACTCCTTTCAACACGAAATGTCTACAGTTCTCCTCTCACCCCAGTACTGGGGGGGATTCCCAAGGACGCCCTAGTCCAAGCTTGGCCCACCGGCCTACTGTACGCCTTTCCACCGGGTCCCCTTCTTCCCAGGGTGATCCAGAAGGCAATTCACTTGCAGTGTAAGATGATTTTAGTTGCCCCATACTGGCCTCGTCAAGTCTGGCTGCCTTTTCTTCGGAAATACGCACTGGACGGTCCATGGTTCCTGGACCAGGTTCCAGACCTCTTGATCCACCAGTCGGGCAGCTTCATCAGTCCCTTCACTCGTTGAGGTTAACAGCTTGGCTCCTCCACTTCCGACCATAGTCAGGAACCAGGTTTTGGACTTGGAAGTCATACATATCTTGTCCTCGGCCCACAAGAATTCGACTAAAAAAATGTATAACAGCAAATGGAAGAGATTTGCCATTTGGGCCCAACTCCGGGGGTTAGATCCCATTACTGCCCCGGTGTCAGAAGTTTTGAAATTTTTAGCTTCCTTATTCAATCAAGGTTCTTCGGTCTCTACCATTAAGGTTCAATTGGCAGCTATTTCTAATTTTCATGAAAGTATAGACCCACCTTTGATGAGCAATAAGTTGTGTAAAGCCTTCATGAAAGGTGCTGGGCTGCTACGACCTCCGATTTCTCATCCCGCTCCACCGTGGGATCTTAATTTCATATTAGGTGCTTTGACCTCTTCCCCCTTCGAACCGGCAGCAACTTGTGACTTGAAATTTCTTTCTTGGAAGACAGCCTTTTTGGTGGCAATTACATCAGCCAGAAGAGTTTCGGAACTTCAAGCCCTATGTGTCAAACCACCGTACCTGGTTTTTCACAAGGATAGAGTATCCCTCAGGCCTAATCCATCCTTTGTTCCCAAAGTTTGTTCTAGTTTTTGTCTTCAACAGTCATTGGAACTCCCAGTTTTCTTCCCAAATTACTCAGACAGAGCGGAATGCATCTTCCATTCATTGGATGTTCACAGGCAATTGCGTTTCTACCTAGATAGGATGCACCAAACACGGAAAACAGATCAGTTGTTTGTGTCCTTTTCGGACAGTAAATTGGGCAAAGCCGTCACGAAGGTCACTATTGCCAAGTGGATCAGAGACTGTATCAGTCATACTTACCTTCTTTCTAATAGAGAGCTTACAACCACTGTGAAAGCTCATTCTACAAGGGCTATGGCTACTTCGGCAGCCTTTCATTCCAAGCTTGCCATTAGTGACATTTGTGCTGCGGCTACCTGGTCTTCTCCTCACACCTTCATTTCTCATTACAAATTGGATGTGGCATCTCGGGGGCGAGCTTCCTTCGGTTCCACAGTTCTCAGGAGTGTTTTCCAGTGAGCCACCCAGGAATCAGGTGCTAGGGACGCTGTCCCATCAGTACAGAATGTAGGCGAGATAGGATCACATAACATCTTTTAGTTATGTACTTACCATAACTTTAGATGTTTGGGATCCATCTCGCCTACATTCCTAATAACCCACTCTCCTTCCCCCGGCCTTGGAGATCAGAAGAGACAGGACGGTTCAGTTTAGCCGTTTCATCTTGAAACACCTGGCAATGTTATTTCAACTGTCTATGAGTGTGGGCATGTGTGCGGACAAACAAGATCTGGGGAAGTAGTGGTGGTGCATCCTGGGATGTAAAATAGCTCAGCCAATTAGAGACTTCGCTCTATAGTATAGCGTGCCGAGTCGGAGCCGAGGATCGGCTCTGAACCCATCGGTACAGAATGTAGGCGAGATGGATCCCAAACATCTAAAGTTATGGTAAATACATAACTAAAAGTTTACCTACTTTCTCTAGATCACGTACATTTAGTTGTATGAATTGTTCTTGTTGTTCTGATCTTATGAGCACTGATAGTAATATGTTAAACATCCGACAACTGGTAAAGTATATAAATTTGATCTATTGGCAACCTGTATTACCATTAATGTGGTTTACTTAGCAACTTGTGTTTTGTGCCCCGCTTTTTATGTGGGAAAAACAACAAGGAAGCTGAAAGAACGTATTATTGAACACAAGTCAGAGATCAGAAGAGCTAATGACAAAAATGCTTTATTTAAACATATAAGTGCATATGATTCTAACCATAGGTTTAGATTTTGAGTTACAGTCAACGTATGTGTATCGCTAAGGGGTGGGGATAGCAATAATTTGCTTGAGACTAAGGAATACGAATGGTTCCTCAGATTGGCTGCGGACCATTCTCCAGGACTAAATTCCATGGTTACATTAAAACCCATCCTTACTAGATTGCAACAAACTAAACTATACTGTTAGATATATTTTTGATATGTCCAATGTACTATATGTACGTCATGTAGTATATATTTTTTTGATGTAGAATATCTTATTAATTTTACATGTATTTTATTATTTGAAGGCTTTTTATGTTTTATTTATGTTTGTCACATGATTTTTGGGCTGCATGTTATGTGATACTCTGATGTGTATTTAAACTCAACTGATTTTAGATTGTGTATTAACATTGAGAAAGGGTTATACCCGAAAGCTTTGCCGTTTGCTGTTTCATAAAGGTGTTTTTTCTCTACGAACTGTGGTTTATTTACTTTTAACCAAGGGGCAGCTGCAGCCACCATTCGAGTTCAGCTAGCTGCTATTTCCAATTATGTTAGAGAAATGGGTTCAAACGTTATGTCTTAGAGATTATGCAAAGCTTTCCTGAAAGGTACTATCCTCTTGAGACCCCCAGTAAGAGAACCACCTCCTCCTCCTCCTCCTTGGGATCTAAACTTAGTCTTAGCTTCCTTGATTCTCCCTCCTTTCAAACTGGCTGGTACCTGTTCTCTTGGAAAACAATCTTCTTGACTGCCATTACCTCAGCTCCGAGGTTATCAGAGTTACAAGCTCTCTCCATCTGTCCCCTTATTTAAATTTTCACAAAGACAGAGTATCTCTCAGAACCAATCCATCCTTCTTTCCAAACGTTTGCTCTGAGTCAAATTTAAATTAATCAGTAGAACTCCCTGTTTTCTTTCCAAATCATGGTAACAAGGCAGAATATAGACTCCACTAACTGGATGTGCACAGGCAGTTGCATTCCTACATGCACAGGACAAAAGACTTCAGAAAATCTGACCAGTTGCTTATGTCATTTTCAGAAAACAGAAAGGGTACTTCACTCTCAAAAGTAACCTTATCGAAATGACTTACATACACCATCACTTATGTTTATAGCTCACAGGTTAAACAACTTCCAGGAAAAATCCGTGGGCGTTCCACTAGAGTATTGTCTACCTCTACGGCATTTCAGGCTAGACTGCCTTTGGACTCAATTTGTGTGGCAGCTACTTGGGTTAATCCTCATACCTCATTACAAGGTAGATGTGGCCTCCCAAAACAGGGCATCCTTTTTCTGAAGAGTTTATTCCCTTGAGCCACCCGAGAAAGAAGGTGCTGGAGACGCTGTCCCACCAAGCAAGAATGAAGGAGAGATAGGGACAGCATAACATAAGGAAGTTATGTACTCACCATACCCCTTCCCCCTTTCTGGAGGATTGAGAGGAATTATTTGGTGTTCATAGGTAGGTACTAGGCTATTGGCCCTAGGGTCTATATAAGCCTAGCCAAAAATGTTCCCTGGCTTTTTCCACCCAAGAAAATTATTTAACTGTGCTCCTGTCGTGCAGAGCCACAGAAGTGATCCCTGGGGTGAAATTCCTATTTCTCATCCAATCATCAAGATTTTTCTTGAAGAGTGCTAATGAGGAGCTCTGTTTGACATAGATAGGTAGTCTGTTCCAGAGTATGGGAAGTCTCTGGGACAGGAATCTATCCCTCCAGCATGTTCAGTTTATTGTGGTAACAGGGTTTAGGTCCCTAGAGCATGAAGCTCAGAGGGATTGCGATTTCTTTAAGTGGAGCATGTCCAACAGCTCTGAGTTTTGACATAGCTTTGTATGTTAGGCAGAGATCGCCTCTGAGTAGGTGATATGCGATGGAGTAAATCTGGAGTTTTTTGAGATGGTCAGCATAGGGCATCTGAGGCCAGTAATCCACTTTGTGAGGTATTTCTGTGGCCTTTCCAGTTGTTGTAGATGTTTTGTGAGGTACATACCAAAAGGGACGTTATAGTCTATAACGGGTCTAATGAGTGATGAGTAGAGGGGAACAATGACCTCTTTTTTTCTGGATGAGAAACCTTTTGTGATGAGGTGAGCCACGTAGAAGGATTTCCTGACCACTGTGGCAATGTGATTATCAAAGGAGAGACTACTGTCCACCTGTGTCCCAAGGTCTCTTATCATTTTCGGCATTAAGTAGACTACCAGCTATGTGGCAGTTCCTGGGTACAGAGTTTTTACCAAAGGGGATGACAATACACTTTTTGGCATTGAGCTTCAGGCCATGGCTTTGATACCAGGCATCTGTCTCAGTGAGGCCCTTTTGTAGTTTGTCCACATCGTTAGGAGTTTCGATTATGGCACCTAGTTTTCAGTCATCTACAAACATTGTTAGCCAAAGACCTTCTGTGTTAGCCTGTACTTCAGAGAAGTAGATACCAAACAGGAGAAGACCCAGGACTGACCCTGTGGTACTCCATTTGTCACTGGTCTGAAGTTGGATTTGGAGTCTGCTACTTTCACAGTGTGGGTTCTGTCCGTGAGCCAGTTGGCAACCCATCTTGTGACATAGGGATTTATACCTAGTTTAGTGAGTTTATCTATAATTCCAGAGTGGGGGATGGTGTCGAAAGCCTTGGCGAGATCTAGATAAGCTGTGTGAATCACCTTACCCTCATCTATGGCTTTAATGACTGCTTCAAAGAAGTCAATCAGGTTTAGGAGACATGATCTGCCTTTTACAAATCTTAACTGGGTAGGGTCCAGAGTTTGGAGATTACCAATGTCTTTGTTTATGAGTTTCATGCTGATACATTCCATGGCCTTGCAGACCAGGCTCATCAGGCTAATGGGGCGGTAGTTCCCGGGGTCTGTCGTGGCTCCCCCTTTGTGGAGTGGGATAACCGTCGCTGTGCACCATTCAGTGGGCACAAAGCCTGAGGTGAGGCTATGATTGAACATGGTATTTAGGTGGAGTGCCAGTTCATTCTGTAGTTCGTGTAGAACCCAGCCTGGAATATTGTCAGGTCCCATGGATGCTGTGTTCTTGGCTTTGGAGAGTGTGTTTTTTACCTGTGCAGCCATGATTACAGGAACTTTGCATTCTTCTGGTATAGAGATGGGCCCTCTAGGGGGTGGGGTGGGGTGGGGGTGGGGGGTAAAGTTAGCACTGAACCTATCTGCCAGGATGTTGGCAATATCAGTTGGTTCTGTGTATTTAGTGCCATTGGGCTGTAACTCAGAGCAGATCTGAGTATTGCCATTGAGATTCTTGACATAACTGTAGAATGCTTTGTGGTTGTCTTTAGAGTCAGTGGCAATTTTGTTTTCATAACTAACTTTGGAGGATTTTATGAGGGATCTCAGCTTCTTACTGAGGTTGACCAGGGAGTTCCTCCAGTCATGGGATTTTACTCTTTTTTTTTTTTTTTTTTTGCAACAGTTTCTTTCTTTCTTCTGTTGTAGAGTTTGTTTATGGCAGAGGACCACCAGATTGGCTTCCTTTTTTTGGAGGATAGCATCTTGGTTCTATTAGGGATAACATGGTCCATGCACTTGTGTAAGTGCTTGTAAAGTGCATTTGTGTAGGATTCAGCAGTCGTACCTCTATTGTCCGTCTGCATGGGTGTCATGAAGTTTACCACTTCTGTCTTAAGAAATGTGAAGTTGGCTTTGGAGAAGTTTTTTATGGTGGTTTCCCTAATTGGGGGTGGGGGTGGGATGTGGATGTCTAGGGTGATTAGCTTATGGTCAGATCTGGTCAACGAGGAATTGACCTCTGGTGTGGAACACCGGTTGCCCATGTTGGTAATGATCAGGTCTAGGATATTGCTGCCCCTGGTGTGGGGGTATGAATAAGTTGATCCAAGACGTTGGAATTTATGAATTCCAGAAAACGTTGAGCAAAAGAGTTGGTACATGAGTAGTTTTCCCAGTTAATGGTGGGGTCGTTGAAATCGCACATTATTAGGGTGTTGGGTTGTACCCTAATACTTTCCAGTGTATCAAGAAATGAGGAGTGGCAGTCCTGGGGCATGGTGGGGGGTCTGTAGCAAGCTACAATTTGGATTGCGGTCTTGCCCAGAGTTAGTTGCACTTGGATAATCTCGGATGCATTATGCTGTGCAACTAGCCTGGAGGTGTCGATATCCTTAATGAATATGGACACGCCTCCAACTTTAGTGCTTCGTTCCGGGTTAGGTGGCCAAAAGGTGTGGTATGAATTATAGCCTGGTAATGCAGGGGTGCTCTCTGGAGTTTTGAACCAGATCTCGGTCACTGCACAGATGTCGATGTTCTCCATTTTAAGGAGTGCCTTGAGTGAGTGCATTTTGAGGTTTAGACTAATAGCATTGAGTAGCATTACCCTCAGATTTTGCTTGCTTGTACCTGTTACGGTGGTGAATTTGTCATTTGAAGCTTGCCTAAAAAAGGCACTATAGGGGTGGCAAGCGCCTTAGCCAGTATCCGGAATCCCAAGGGCGACAGGTGCAGGCCATCTCTGGCAAAGCATCATAGTCTGTCGATCATGTCGTCCCAGGCAGACAAATACTGGATCCCTTTAGAATGCCACCAGAAGCTTAGCCAATTGTTGAAGTCAATCTGTGCTATGATTCCGTTCCTGCCTCATGAAGTCTATCAATGTTGTTTTGCTGGTACTATATATATGTGTATATATATATATATATATATATATATATATATATATATATATATATATATATATATATATATATATATATAGAATATAAAGTTAGGGGGGGAGGTGTGGGGGCACAACAGTTTAATAACTGCAATAATAATAAATGTGAAATTGTTCGATCTCGCCGTTTGTTCTTACATACGGATCGGCTCCGAGTCGGCCGCTTCACAAGCTCTGCATCTAAGAGAAAGCTTGAGGCACAGTCTATATCCCATGATCCTCCTCTACCATCCCTCAGATCTAGTTTGCCGCTGCAGCAGATCGCGTCGAGGAGAGCTCGGGCCAGTTAAAACTTTTGTATTTTTTGCAGTAGTTTCAGTATTAGAGCTGTTTAAATTGTTTTTTTCTAGTTGATATTAATAATCTTAGTGTGTGTGTGTTCTTTCCTCTTAGGAGTTTGCATTTACATATATATATATATATATATATATATATATATATATATATATATATATATATAGATATAGATATAATCTTAGGGCTTAGGCCTATTTAGTCCTGTCAGGGCTCTGACAGCTGTAGTAGTTGTTCTTATGCTTAGTTAGAGTTTTTTCTAATAATTAGCATTGTAGTATTGGTGTGCAGTGTTTTTCTATATATCCATACTAGTTATTCACAGTTAAATTAGTGTTTATATTGACTGTTGCTAAGATTACTTAACTTCTTGTAGTGTTTATACCTAGACTATTTACTCATAGTTAAATTAATGTTTATACTGTTGGTAAGCTAGCTTAACTTTGTTGGTAAAGTTTGTTCCCTGTTAGTCATGGCAGAAAAAGCTAAATCGGGGTTCAAAAGATGTCAGTATGGACAGAAGATGTCCATTACTGACAATCATGCTTCCTGTGTCTACTGTCTTGGCCCTCTCCATCTGCAGGAGGACTGCTCTATTTGTCACTCTTTCAGTGGAAGGGTCATGATGGAAAGGCGCAGGAAGCTAATAGAAAGGGGCTTACTAAAGCCTGACTTTCAAGAAGCCTTGGAGAAGGCTGATCAGGTGTCTATAAGTCTTCGAAGGGGTCGAAGACTTCAAAGGTATCGGAGCCCTGGTCATCGGCTCCGAGCACCTCGTCTAAGGTTCGGTCACCGGCTCCACAGACCTCAGGGCCGAGCACCAAGCGATTATCTCTCATCGAGCCTCAGGTCTTGGAGCCGGTGTCTGAGGTGCCTCCTCCCTCGATCCTTCGGTCGGTGAGATCTTCGGCCCCTTTGACCCTTTCTTCCAGGCCGTTATCTGATACTGACGTGGATCGAGTGGTACAGAAGCTCATGGAGAATACGGCTCTGTCCAAATTAATTGCGGTTTCATCCCAATTGGTTTCGAAACTGGAAGCCCTCCCTGTATCTCCAGCAGATCCTCCTTCGAGACCTTTCGAGTCTTCGGAGCCGGGAGAAGAGGAACCGATGATTGTTGAACCCTCGGTACCGAAGCCTACTTTTGTGCGATCGTCACCACTGACCTCAACTCCCTCAGAGTCCATCAAGGAGTCGCGGAGCCGATGGTCTCTCCTTGGTTCTGGGGCCGAGAGTCGAACCGAACTTTCGGTTCCGACTCTTCCCCTTGGAACCTCGGCACAGATTAGTTCAGCTCCGTCCTAGGAGTAGGAGCCCGTGGTCCCAGTCTTGGGGAAACTACCGTCCTCTTCGGATCCAGTGGAATCCTCAGCCCGAGGCTCCGGCGCCTTCCACATCATGAGGAAGGTTTTGTCTGAAAAGACATTCACTTCATCGAAATCGTCTTCTCCTTCCCCCAAAGGGCCGCATTCTATTTCTGTACCAGCGATCCTTCCCAAGCATAGAGACCCAATGCCTCGGCCAGCCCCAGAGGGTGTTCCCTGTTCCTTGGAAGCTTCACCAGATGCCCCCTCTGATGAAGTCCCGAGGAAGAAATTGTGCAAGAGGAGGCACATTGATTCTCCGCAAGAATCATTGACATCGGACACTGATTTGGATGAGTCGGAGGGGTCCCCACGGTCCCCCTCTGAGGATGTCTCATTTGCTGACATCCTGTAGATCTTGAAACAGAGGGGTGATTGGCAGACCCTTGCCCCCACTGAGGAAGAATCAGTGTTGCTGAAGGCATTTGGGGCACAACCTTCTACCTCCTGGGTGACCCCGCCCTTCGATGAGCGAATGGACCTAATAGCTCAAAGGGCGTGGGAGACTCCCGATACAGTGGAACCAGTCCCTAGGAGGCCGAATAAATATATTACTGCCCCCCGAGACAAAACTTATCTTACTAACGGAGTCCCAGTGGATGCTATGGTGGTAGCGGCAGCCACGAAGAAGGAAATGTCTGAGTCATCTTCCTCTGTTCATCCTCCTAACAAGGATTCCAGGACTACGGACAGGTATGGGAAGCGCATTTTCAGTTCAGCGACTTTTTCCATGTGTTCGCTGAACTACCTCACGCATTTTACGCGACTTCAGAGAGATCTCATTCAGGAGTTGGGAGATACTCTCCAGGGTAACACAGATGCTGCTGTCTCCAAAAAGGTAACAGCACAGCTTAACACCCTCACTTCAATAGTAAACTCGTCCATGAGGCTCATCTCGTATGTGGCCGAGGGTTCGAGTAGGGCTGCAGCTTCAGCGATTGCTCTACGGAGGCAATCCTGGATGCGCCTTTGCTCCTTTGCGGAAGCCTTCAAGTCTTCCTTTCTCAATGCCCCCTTTGATGGTGCCACCCTGTTTGGTCCCAAAGTGAAAGAGACTCTCACTCGGTGTGAGCAAGAAGGTAAGACCCTGTCTGCCGTAGGGATCCGTTTTTCTGCCCCGACCAGACCGTAACCCAAAGGGCAAAGAGGCAGAAAAATGTGGTTCCGAAAGACTCCGGGATCTTTCCAGTCCACACAGAGTGACACCTCCTCCAGAGGCAGAGGAGGAGGCAGGAATGGAAGATGCCACCCAGGCGACAGAGGGGGTCTGCAGAACCAGGGCGACAGGGATAGCATCCCTGAGAAGCCCTTCCAGCACTCCTGAGGGGAGGCCCGACTGTCATACTCTGGAGGCAGTCGGGGGTCGCTTAGCTTTATACCCAGAGGCCTGGCTAAATCTTACTACGGATTCCTGGGTAAAAAGCGTAGTAACCAGAGGATACAACATCCCATTTATAACCATGCCCCCCGAACAAAAGAGATTTCCAGATGTTCCACCCAATCTGCGAGATCAAGCAGCCATAGAAATAAGAAAGCTGCTCGAAAAAAAGAGTCATCCAACCAGTCCCGGCGGACCAGATAGGATCCGGAACTTACTCAAGGTTCTTTTTAGTTCCAAAGAAAACAGGGGACCGGAGTCCGATTTTGGACCTCAGCAAACTCAATACTTTCGTAAGGAAGGAAAAATTCCGGATGGTCAGGCTACAGTTGATCCTTCCTTTCCTGCAGAAGGACGATTGGATGTGCTGTATAGATCTCAGGGACGCTTACTACCACATCAAAATGACCAAAGTGTCCCAGGATCATCTGCGCTTCCGGCTGGGAGACAGTCATTTCCAATTTCGAGCTCTGCCCTTTGGTCTCAACTCAGCCCCCAGGGTGTTCACCAAATACATGGCAGTAGTGGCGTCTCACCTGAGGCGGATAGTATTCCGGGTGTTTCCATATCTGGACGACTGACTCCTCACCGCCACCACCAAGCATCGCCTTGTACAATCCAGGGAATACACAATCAGCCTTTGTTCCCGTTTAGGGATCTCAGTCAATTTCGAAAAATCTGCCTTATCGCCCTCACAGCATATCTCATTCATAGGGGCGGAGTTAGATACTACCACAACGCTGATCAAGCTTCCACAAACAAGAGTATCAGCCCTCAGAGACCAGGTCACTATTCTTATTCGGAACAGAAAGTTTCTGCGGCACAAGTGCTGAAAGTTCTAGGCATGATGTCAGCCACCCTGATTGCAGTTCCTCTGGGCAGGATGCACATGAGGATCTTCCAGTGGCTGCTCTTCGCACAGTGGTCGTTCCAACAGCTCCCTCTGTCACACCACATCTCGATCACGGAGTCTTGCAAGCAGGATCTTCGATGGTGGCTAAACAGCTAGGATCTGACGATGGGTCGTCCGTTTGTCCTACCCAGCCCTACAGCCACAGTAACCACGGACGCTTCCCTGATGGGGTGGGGTGGGGGGCTTTTCCAGGGGAGGAACAGTCCAAGGAGAGTGGTCCAAAATAGAGTACAATCTGCATATCAATGTTCTGGAGTTGAGAGCAGTGTTCCTAGTGTTGCAACACTTTCACGAATCTCTACCTCTAGGAACAGTGGCAGTTCAGACGGACAATATGTCAGTGGTCTGGTACATAAACAAGCAAGGTGGAACCAGATCTTATCCATTATGCAGAGTGGCCCTGAGAATTTGGCAATGGGCTACGTCCACAGGTCGTTTTCTGATAGCAACGCACATCCCGGGGTCATCCATCGTCATTGCGGACAGGTTGAGCAGAGCCATCCTGTTGCCTCACGAGTGGTCCCTGAACAGTCAAGTAGCGGAAAGGATTTTCTGCAGATGGGGCTAGCCTTGCTGCGATCTTTTTCCATCCCCCTTGAATGCCAAATGCAGAAGCTACTTTGCCCTTCTTCCCCCTCCGGAGGGTGCCCCCAGGGACGCACTGGTACACGATTGGCCCCCGGGTCTTCCTGTATGCTTTTCCTCCTGTCCCTTTGATTCCCACATTTTTACAGAAAGCCAGGAATCTGGAAAGGACGATCATACTCATAGCACCATTCTGGCCTCGACAGATCTGGTTTCCCTTCCTTCGAGCCCACCTGATGGAACCATGGATTCTGGACCCAGTGCCAGACTTATTGACTCACTCGTCGGGAGTTCCTCATCCATCCCTTCGGCCCCTCAAACTGACAGCTTGGCTGCTCCACTTCCCAATTTAGCCAGGTCGAAGTTTTTGTCTCCAACAGTACAGCACATTCTAGTTTTTTCCCACAAACCTTCTACCAGAAAACTATACAAAAGCAAATGGAAACATTTTGCTTGCTGGGCATCAGCGCAATGGTTAGATCCCTTGGTGGCCCCGATACACAAAATCCTGGAATTTTGATCTACACTGTTTCATGAAGGGACCTCTACTTCTACGATAAGGGTGCAATTAGCGGCCATATCGAACTTCCATGTAGGTGAAGGGGGTTCTACAATTATGTCTCACAGGCTTTGTAGGGCTTTCATGAAGGGTACCTTTCACCTTCGGCCACCCATCCGCGAGCCGGTTTTTCCATGGAACTTGAATTTGATGTTTCTCAGCTTATGCTACCACCATTCGAACCAGCTTCAACCTGCTCACTTAAGTGTTTGTCATGGAAGACCCTCTTCCTCATTGCTGTTACCTCAGCTCGTAGAGTATCAGAGCTACAGGCATTGTCAGTCAGGCCACCATACATGGTTTTTCACCCAGAGTATCCTTGCGTACAAATCCGTCATTTCTCCTGAAGGTATGCTCTGTGCTTAACATTAACCAATCTATAGAATTTCCCACATTTTTCAAAAAACATTCAAATAATTTGGAATACATGCTGCACAAGTTGGATGTACATAGGCAACTGAGATTTTATCTGGACAGAACAAAGGATTACAGAAAATCGGATCAGTTGTTTGTTTCATTCGCAGATAATAAGAAGGGCATGGCAGTAACAAAACGGACATTATCCAAATGGCTTTAGGACTGCATACATTTTGTGTATTTAGCTTCAAAGCAACCACTTCCGTTCAAGCCTAATGTTCATTCTACTAGGGCCATTTCTACTTCTTTAGCCCATGCCGCTCTTCTTCTGTTGGATACTATTTGTGCAGCGGCTACGTGGGCAAAACCTCATACGTTTGTCACTCACTACAAAGTAGACAGGTCCTCCAAGGACAGGGCGTCCTTCGGTTCCACTGTACTCAGGAACGTTCTTCCATGAGCCACCCAGGGTAATGGAGCTAGGAACGCTACCCGTGTGTAAGAACAAATGGCGAGATCAAACAATTTCACATAAAGAAGTTATGTTCTTACCATAACGTTCCATGTGAATTGTTCATCTCGCCTTTGTTCTTACATCCCCTCCCTCCTTTCCCCACCACGTTCTGGAAGAACGGGTACGACTAGTGCCTGGTTGGTATTCTCTAGGTTGCCTATTCTACCTATTTTTCAGTAAGTTGCATATTAGCTATATCCCTATCTGTGGTTGGCTCTAATATTGTTCAGTCTCAAGTGTGTGATTGCGTGAGCGTTAGACGCAGTGGTTAGTAGTGCGTTCTGGTTCTTGCAAACTAGATCTGAGGGATGGTAGAGGAGGATCATGGGATATAGACTGTGTCTCAAGCTTTCTCTTAGATGCAGAGCTTGTGAAGCGGCCGACTCGGAGCCGAGGATCGGCTCCGAACCCGTGTGTAAGAGCAAAGGCGAGATGAACAATTCACATGGAACGTTATGGTAAGAACATAACTTCTTTTTGCAGTGTATTCACTGTTATATACTTGTGTATTCATTAAAAATACTTTGAAACATATAACGTCAGTAAAAACTAGTTGCAAAATGTGGGGGGTTACGACCCCACCCCCACCCCTAACTTTATATTCTCACTCCAGGGTCGCACTGCAGTGGGGCAGGGGTTATATTCCATTGTCGACCAAATGGAATTCGACCAAATGAACTTTCAATCAAATGAGCTTTCAGTGAAGTGGGCTGCCTGAAATCATTTTCGACCAAATGTGATTCCACCAAAAGCGGTAGACCCATATATATATGTATATATATATATATATACATATATATATGTATATATATATATATATATATATATATATATATATATATATATATTTATATATTTATATATATGTCTACTGGTATGGGTTATCACAAACGAGATCTGGGTAACTCTCGCTAGGCATGTTGGGATAGGGTCTAGCCTCGAGCCAGTGACAGCGCTCGAGCTTTAGGGTATGGCCGAGTATTGGCTCCGAATCCACCAAGCAAGAAAGAAGGCAAGATCATGGACAACAAACATGGAACGTTATGGTGAGTACATAACTTCTTTTTCTCCACGTCTTAAGCAAAGTGTAGGAAGGCAGAGGGAAAGTTGTGATGGAATTCAGTGGTAGAGAAGGTTCATGCACAGATTTGCAGTCATTCCACCCTCTTCACAAAGCTCAGTGATGACAGAAAAACTTTTTCTTAGTGGCTGAGAAAGGCACGGTTTCTCATAGGCACTGAGGTCCCTGGAGGAGGAAACCCTTTTGGTTCTGTTAAACGATATTCCTCATGACTGGAGTGACTGCCAACTCCACCTCATAGTCCAGCTTTTGCTGTAGGTTTCCTGATTTGCTGGCTTAACTCCCAAACACTGTGAAGACTGCTCTGAACTCCTCCAATCAGCAGGCATCTGCCTCCAGCTGGAAACAGTTCTTAATTTGGTCAGAATGGTACCTGCCACCACTCCCATTTGGTTAGCTTATAGGTGACCATGAGCCGTCTCTGCCATCTGTATGATTTGGACTTCAGTTAGTTTATGGTCTTGGAACTTGTGCCAGCTTATTTCTGAACAACATGACTTCTTAGAGGACAAGATTGTGACCTGATGCAGCCTGGTCATTTACTTCCTGAAAGGAGGGTTGTATCTCTGTCCTTCTTCGAACATCTTCTCTCCTTTGTATAGCCTGAACTTTGTGCTTGACAGACTAGCTGGTCTTCCATTCCAGTCTGCTGGTTTAATGGTATTATGTTTTATTTCCTGGAGGACACATGCCCTGGTGGCAGTCACCATTGATTATACGATCTTGGAACTTCAGGCAGTCCAGTCTAGAAAACAAAATTGTGTCTTTCACAAGGCTTGGGCGTCCTTTAGGATGAGCCAGATATCCTTCTGAAGATGGTTTCAGAGTTGTCCCTGACCTAATCCAGTCTTCTCCCATTTTTTTTTGTGAGGTGGAAGACAGGAGAGGAGAGGAAGAATTGACCATGTCCTAGATGTCCACCATCAACTCATATGTTACGTTAAGTGGATTCTTGAGTTGGGGAAGACAGATCATTTGATCATGTTCTTCATTATGGTGAGGGGGATGGGCAGATAGTTGCCAAGTAGACACATTTTAATTGGCAACTGCATTATCTTTTGCCATTAGGCAGGTAACTGACTGCATGTGATTGCTGTGATTATAAGTCATTCCAGAAGAGAATTAACCATCTCCACTGCTTGCTTTAAAAAAGTTTATTGCAGATGTTTGAACTACAGCCAATCCTTTTTTTTGAGAACTCATTTTCACTAGACATAATTGTCTCAACCTAATAATTTGCTGATACTTTTTTAAGCTGTGATTGGTGGAGAAGATTAACTAAACCAAAGCCTTATCAAGGAGAGCCCCCCCCCCCTTCACGGATCAACTGATATGATAAGATTGAATCTTTTACAGTAAGTAAATGCCCACAGGAAATTGCATTTAGAAAACTAAAATATAGGCTTAAATAAGTTTTACATCTGGCATAGTAGTTTCAGTTTTAAGAAAGTGGTTACTACCTACTCTCATCCTTTTGCAGTTTAGTTATCTTGTTACAGATGCACAGTCCAAAAGTTTTGCATTTTCTATTAATACATGCAAGGAGACCTTACATAGTCTTAAACAGTCTAAATCTGAGGTTAATTTGAACTGCAGTACTCATTTTTGTGTTTCTCAATTGAGGTCTCTTTGTCTTGTCATCTGTGTTTCGTAGATTAAGTAAAAGTCAGGGTGGGGAAGAAGAAGGCCCTCTCAGTGACAAGTGCTGCAGAAAGACCCTGTTCTACCTCATTGCTACTCTGAATGAATCTTTTCGACCAGATTATGATTTTAGTGCAGCAAAAAGCCATGAGTTCAGCCGAGAACCCAGCCTTAATTGGGTAAGAATGCAAAATCCAACCTTTTTTTACTGAGACTAGCAAGAATAGATTCATGTGTTATAGTGTATACCTTTAGACAGCAGGTTTTAAATAATGATTACCATCCCTTTGTTGGAGTTCTTAAAATTGTTATTTATGTATAAAATTGTTAATTTTCTTGTATGAACATATGCATTAATACCTGCATTTTTTTCCTACTTCACGTAGCATATATTACACTGTCAGTCAGCCGCCTTGAAATCACACACACTATGTGAGTTATAGTGAGGGTTGAGGGCTTATCAAAATTTTTTACCCTCCATACAAAGGTGTGGAGACCTGGATGGTTCTGCTTGTCCCACCCACTGTCCCTTTCTAGGGTAGTTTGACTTGTACATCTGTCTCATTTACTCTTAAATTAAGATGAAGTCAAGTCTACTGTGTAGTGCTGTGTCTCACTATAGGTTTCTCAACATTCAGATATCAAAAATCTGGACAGAGACTCTTGAAAAGTAGATACGTCTGGTCAAAAACCTTCTTACCTAACAGCACAACTCAATCCATTTCCATTGGGATTGTGGGATACCATCATTTAGAAGTGTAAGCCCAGTAGTGCAGCAGAAGTATATTTGGCTTTGTTTAACTGTCTTAACCCACCAGACATGCAATAGCAAGCCCCGCCCAAATTCCTACCAACACCCAGCACTAGGTAACATTTTACTAAATTCATGAATCAACATCTTGATGTTTTACTTGTCTGCATGAATATTCATCTGGGATTGTCAGCATGCAGGCAGCAGGCACTGCAGACTTGTTAGTTATCTGAAGAGACACAGGCCACGGTAGTTGTGTTTTCGGCTGTTTTTTCATGAACCCACGATATTTTGTGTTTCACTGTTGCAGTCATACCTCTCAACCTGGAAACATCAAAAATCTGGACAAGGCCCATGAAAAATAGGTACAAATCTGTACACTGATTAACATCTAATTTGCGTACATAATTATGAAACTCCACCCACTCCGGCGGAATTGTGGGATGCCAACTTTCAAACGCAAAATGAAGAACAGACAACCAAAATATGGCACCAGAGTCCCTCTGCAGCCATTCCAATGTCCCATTACTCAGCTATTTTGCCCCATTTACTAAAAACACTAATGTATGCATACTGCTTTACTTCTACAATGATTATTTGGATTTTATTTTTTACAGCAGCACAATAATGCAGAAACACTCATAGACATCATGATCTGGTAAAAGCAATACTGTCTCACAATGAAAATAGGCTTGACATTAAAACATCTCTGCCCTTGAAACTCACATTAAAACAGCATTGAAACCCACACCACATTCAAAGAAAATGCATCTGGCCAGTGGTGGATAAAGATACCTTTGGGCTGTTTTCAAATCATTGGCCCCTTGCACACAAAACAAGAAATATACATGCATTCTTTGATACACCCTCCTGACGTTATTAAATTATATTCCTTGTATAATACAGCATACTTGTTAGACGTAAGTTAGAACTCATTTTAAATTTATTGTTTGAACATTTTTCCAGTAGGCAATGAAACAAAATGCATGAACCAGTAATGGCAAAACTGCCCAACTCAGAACATTTCCATCATTTAAGTCTACTTCCACAGTCACACACACACACACACACACATAACAACAACTTTTCTCGGATGAAAGCAAGAATTTAAGCCAAGATAATTACTAGTCATATGCTTTACTTATCTTTAATAATACAAAAATACCAACATTTAGAACCCATAGCTTAACAGTTTTGTATACTGATTGCTAACCAACACATTAAACTTACTCAGAGTAATTTATTTCAGTAACAACCCGTGGTATAACTGTAAACATAGAACAAGTTTGTATTTTTTTTCCAAAATTCCAGTGCAGGTACCTACTAAGAATACAAAATACCAATACAGGTAGAAAGTATGAATGAGATCTGCTAATATATGTTCTCAGTAAGCTTACAAAGTATGATTGACTGCAGTTGTATTGCAAGTATGCAAAAAAAAAAAAAAAGAAGGCATGCAAAATCCCAGCAGAGGTGAACAGTAAGAAGCCGCAATCAAAGTACAACAGTTAACATTTACAGCAAAATGTTAGTTAAGTTCTTAACACATGAAGTCTTACAGCAGGAAATTCCTTCCTTCTCTGACATCCACTTTATCCAGTTCAGGTAATCAGGCAATTGTAACTATCACAACATTCAAAGATACAAGCATACCTTTCAACTGTCCAGATTGTTTTGCAGAATGTGCAGATGTTTGCCTCACATTTTTGGCCTGTTCCTCATAAAATTTATATTTTTTCTGGCAAATCATTGAGTACTGACGTCACTAAATCACACCTCTCAACCTCTTAAAGCAAGAAATCTGGACAAAGTGAAAAAAAAATGGGGGTACAAAGGCCCCAAAATAGGGACGCTTTTTAAATTTGCACTTACAAACTTAAGTTGATAAAACAACAAGTTTTGCATGAATTTTCTGAAGAGTAGGAGTCTGAAACCCAAATGTCTGTCTTTATTTTCTGACTTGTCTTCAACCATTCAGGATTTGTCAATGATCTGCCAGAAAACCACAATTTTATGTGACACAGACCAAAAATATGAGGCAAAAATCTGTACAGTTGAGAGGTATGCACTGCAATCGACCTTGTGCTGCATCAGCATTACCATTTCTGTACTGCCACTTAGCACCACAATGGTTAAAGTATAATATCATGCAGTATTACAGCTGTAGGAAAGTTTCTCATACATAAACAAACATGTTTTGATTGTTTATTTAACTAGCCCATCCATCTGGACCCAAATGACTTTGAGCCACATGCAGTCCCAGTCAACAGATAAAGAATATATTTTGAATACATTTAATGTTAAGGCACCGTGAAGCAAAGTCATAAAACAGCGATAGATGCTCTTCGCCCAGTTACCCACTTGACAACGTTAAACCTGGGCAGGGAATATCTACAGCAGAGTTCCACTTCTCACATTACTTGGGAGCTCTGAAAGAAAACCGATTCCAACTTCCCACTATGCACTTGCACATTACTTAAGGTCTTTCATTACTGGTAATTTAGGCCTCTCTCTCAACAGCTACTGAAAGAAGACATTTCATAAGTGAATTCGGTGATCGAAACATTTTGCAGCCTATTTGGACAAATAAACGACCTGACTTGTCTTCTACAATCTTTCACAGTGAGCGGTACATCTAGTTGGGTTACTCAAGTTATCACCAGTTACAGTGGCAGCCCTTATTATAAATCCCTGCTGTCTCACAACATTTTAGGCACAATAACAGAATGGGTCACTAACACACACACACACACACACACACACACACACACACACACACACACACACACACACACACACACACACTTCCTAAGAAGTACCCTTCTCGCATAAAACTCTGTACAAACAAACACACATTTCTACCTAAAGCACTCCGCTCGCATAAAACTCTGCATCTGAAGTTCTGAACAGCAGCCCAGGCCTCGCCTCAGACAGTCCTTCCTTTCAGCCTTGCATAAAGCTCTACACACACACACTTACCTATGTACTGCTTTCCACGGTCCACCACAAAAAGTTCAGTGCTGCTGCTGCCAATCCATCTGTTCGTTCTGGCCCCGTTCAGTAACTTCTGCTGCTGCTGTCCGTTCGCTCCATCAGTGCATAAAAATCTATCCCGCTCACATTTGCAAATTGGCCATTCCCACCTACTTGCATTTGAGCTTTGCATGCATAGCGCTCCAAGGAGCGCAATTCTGATAGGCTGGTAACCCTGACGGAGCTGATGTCATTTCGCACGTGATGACGTCAGCCCCGTCAGCGCGAAAATTAAAAAAACATTAAAAATGTAAAGAAAAAATCGGAAATGAAGGGGTGCCACTCGGGAATCGTGGCACCCCTTCATTTGAACCCCAAAACTCGGTAAAAACCGAGTAATTCGGTGCAGTTGGGAGGTCTGGTTGCAGTCATCACGTTTGGGTTATCTGCCTGCAGGCATCCCTCAGTCGGCCTGAATACCAGAGGCTTAGTATTTCTGCGTTGGTTGCTTTCGCTCCAGGTCTGACATCAGGTCATCAGGGGTATATAAACAGGTAGCCGACATTACATCAGTCTTTCTGGCTGAGGAGCCCGAAGCAGAAGCAGTTCGCACGAGTGCCGGTCGGCCGCTACCTGAGTTTTCGTTTCTGAATTGAATCATCATGAAGTCTTCTAAAGCTAAGTACCCCATTGGGGATTCTTTTTTCTTACTCTAACCGATGTCGGAAAAAGTTAACAATTGTCTCGCCTGTGGAAATCAAATACCACACCAAGATTTCCATTCTTACTGCATCACCTATTTAGGCCCAGACCACAACGCTCCTCGCTGTCGGTTTTGTGCTTTGTTCAATGCCTGAACTGTTCATCGTTGGGCCCTTATTGTAGCTAAATACTTTCACTCTCGATCTTGATATTCCAAAATGGCTTCGGTAAGCCATCCGACTACCGATCTTCTGAAAAAATGCAAGGATAACGGCAGAGACAGACCGCACAGGTCCAAAATTGCCAATGATGCTTCAGTTAAGCTAGTCGTCAGTTCGTCGGTACTCAATAAGGTGCTTTCACAGCCCCTGATGCCTGCTTCAATGGATTCACAGGCCACTACCGAGTCCCATTCAGATTCCGATATGCCGCAAGACTCTTCTTTGACTACGGAATCTGCGGATGTCTCTACCTTGGATGGGTCCGGAGCCGCTGTGCATGCACCGGCTTCTGAGGAAGTTCTTTGCACTACCGATACTCGACGCAAACTGATGACGTCTTTCGCATCATCAGTTCTGTGTAAAACTACCAAGTATCTAAGGCCAAGAGTACGAGTTATGCCTAAAAACCGACGACCCAAACTCAAGCACCTGTTTCCTTGCCACAACATCAAATGCTTAAAATGGCAGAAGACCTGATTATGCTGATTAGGGGAAGCCAGCCTTCTCCTGCTAAGTGAAAAAGAGAACTGTTCCCAGCAGCTTTAACAGACCAAGAGTCCGATGACTCTGAGGTTTCTGAATATGAAGACATGCCTTTATCTGGTTATGAGGATTCAGATGCAGAGGAATTCATTCCCTCTGCTTCCCTTCCAGAGGATTTTTCTTTTGGTGAAACCCTACATACTTTAAGAGAGCATTTCCACTGGGAATGCCAAGACTATCCTCAGTCCAAAAAGAGACTCAGAGAATTTCTAGATTTGCCACAACATAGACCTTTAGCAATACCTCCAGCTTTGGATCTTGAGGATGATGTTTTTATGGAATCCAGCCTAACTCCTGATACTTTACCCCCTGCTCCAAGAAAACCAGATGGGTACTATACAGAGTCCCTGACTCTCACAAATTTATTTTCAAAAATCCTACTGCTGACCCAGAGGTCATTTCCCAGGGGCCTAAAGGTATAAAAGCAACTACAGCTAAGAATCACACCCCTTTGGACAGGGATTCCCGAGCTTTAGACAGATGGGGTAAAAAGGTGTACACCTCTGCAATTCTGTCCATTAGGGCATTGAATTACCAGTTTCATATGCTGATATACCAGCAACATGTTATGGAACTTATTAAGCAAAAATTAGCTACCTTTACAGATTGTGCAGAAAATAAAGAATTACAAGAGATTATGCATTCTGCAAGTCAAGTCAGCAAGCATACTTTGCAATGTGGTTTTGACGCCTTAGAAACATCTTGCAGGGCAGCAGTCACTGGTTCTGTTCTGAGAAGGCATGCCTGGCTTAAGGAGCAGACCTTGCCAGACCATGTCAAATCAAAATTACTAAAGGCTCCTTTGAACAAGGACAATCTGTTTGGCACCAAAGCAGAAGAGGTTCTAAAAAAAGATGGAAGATAAAGGCTAAATCTATGCAAACAGTCAAAGATTTCTTGCAAGTGCAGCCTCCTAGATTCAGTAGGCATTGCCCCTCGAAACATTGGTCCTTTCTAGCCCCCTCAAGGCCATCTCAAACTAGACCCAGGGGAAACAGACCCCCCTCCCCCAGATGCCAGTCTCAGGGTATGCAGAGATCTAAGCAATGGAGTGCCTCCACTTCAAAAACAGGGAGTGCTAAGCCACCCCCTTATGGAAAGATTTCACAATGACTTCTCTGTTCCTCTCCTCATCTCTACCCAACTGCGTGTGCCCCGAGGGGGAAAACTTGCCCATCATGCAAAAAACTGGACCTCCATCACCAAAGACTGATAGATCCTCAGCATTGTATTCCAGGGATACAAATTTTACTTCCACTCACTGCCAACCCCAAAATGGTTCCCAGACCTTCCTCCAAACCAGTGGGCAGAGGCACAAAAGCAAAGTCAATCCCTGCTCTCTCCATAAGGGCAATTCATCCTGTTCCGGCAGAACAGATAGGTCAAGGGTTCTATTCCAGACTTTTCCTGGTACCCAGAAAAGAGGGCACTTGGTGCCCAATCCTTGATCTTTCCACTCTAAACACCTTCCTGGTGGTACCTAAATTCAAAATGCTCACCCTTCAGCAGCTTCATCCTGTGCTGTCCAAAGATGCCTGGTTAGCCACAATAGACCTAAAAGAAGCCTATCTGCACATCCCTATCAGGGACTCATGCAGGAAATACCTACGTTTCAGGGCAGGATCTATGCATTATCAGTTCTTTGCACTTTCCATTGGCTTATCTACTGCTCCCAGAGTATTCACAAAATGATTGGCTCCAGCCATTGCTTATTGCAGACAGAGAAAAATTCAAATTTACCCATACTTGGATGATTGTCTGATTCAGGCAGACAATCAGGAACAGCTGTTGCAGCACCTGACATTTGTAAAGAACCGTCTAACCTCCCTGGGGTACACTATTAACGAAAATAAATCAAAACTAGTCCCCAGTCAAGGATTGTATTCCTGGCAGCAAGCATGGACACAGCATCCCAGGTGGCATTCCTTAAGAAAAACAAGCCTGACAGGCTACTTGGCTCAAATGTCCACCAGAACCCAGCTGTCTGCAAGGAAAATCCTGCAGGCCCTAGGGTTCATGGCTTCTTGCATCCTAATTCCATATGCCAGACTGCATATGAGGAAACTTCAGTGGTACTTAAAAAGTCTTTGGTGCCAACATTCTCAGGACCTGGAAATTGTCATATCTATCATACCTTGTCTAAGGACAGAGTTTCTTTGGTGGGCAGCAGCATGCAACCACAACAAGGGACTTCCCTTTACTCAACCCCATGCCGCCCAAACCCTAAGCATAGATGCATCAGACTATGCCTGGGGGGCACACCTGCACGACAAGTGCATTCAGGGCCACTGGAGCCCAAGTCAATCTCATCTGCACATCATCCAAAAAGAGATGCTAGTCGTTCAGCATGCTCTGACAGCTTTCAGATCCCTACTCTCACCAGGACCCCTGCTGATAAAAACAGACAACACCACACTTATATGGTACATCAACAAGCAGGGAGGAACACACTCTTACCCACTGTGCAGGCTAGCCATGGCCTTGTGGAATGTGGCCTTGGACATGCAGATTCATCTGGAAGCTCAATTCCTTCCAGGCAAACAAAAGTCTCTGGCAGATGACTTAAGCAGAATTCTCCTAGACCCACATGAGTGGCAATTAGACCCCAGCTCCTTCAGTATTCTAATCCACCAAGGGAGGACCCCAGAGGTGGACCTCTTTGCCTCCCCCTGCAATCACCAGCTCAGTAAATTCTGTTCCAGGACACCTCACAGCAGGGCCTGGAAAGTGGATGCCCTATCCTTCCAGTGGGAAAACCTCTCAATCTATGCATTCCCTCCTCTTCCTCTTCTGTCAAGAATATTACTCAAAATTAAGACAGGACAAACCAAGAACAATCCTGATTGCCCCAGACTGGCCACGCCAGCACTGGTACCCACTACTGCACAGCCTGTCACTGGTGCCACCCTGGCACCTACCCCAGATCCCAACCCTCCTCACCCAGCAGGGGGACAGAGCTTGCATCCTCAACTGCAAACCATGAATCTTGCAGCTTGGCTTATTCCTTAAATTCTCCCTCAGTGACCAATTTAAGCAAGCAGGTACTGGATGTCATTCTTGAAGCCAGAAGACCCAGTACAAGGAAATCCTATGTTGATAAGTGGAAAAGGTATTGTTCCTGGACTGAGTCTAAAGGAGATGACACAGCACTGCCTTCCTTACTTCTAATCCTGGATTACCTAGCAGACCTACTGCACAGAGGCCTATCCTTCTCCTCCATTAAGATCCATGCCTCTGCCATTTCGGCTCATTACAACACTGAGCCACCTCTCTTCTCTCACCCTCTTATCAAACAGTTCCTGATAGGGGCAAACAACTTAAGGCCACCAAGGAGAGCACCCACTCCTGATTGGGACCTTAACTTTGTAATGGAAAAGCTCACGCTACCCCCCCCCCCCTTGAGTCTGCAGCGTTAGCAGAGTTAAAATTCCTCTCTTGGAAAACAGCCTTGCTTCTGGCCATCACTTCAGCTAGAAGAGTGTCTGAGTTACAAGCACTTATGGCTGTGGAACCCTTCATTGTTTTCCATGCTGACAGGGTTTCCCTCAGGACTAACCCTTCCTTTATGCCTAAAGTGGTGTCCATTGCGGCTCTCAACCAATCTATTCATTTGTAAACCTTCTGCCCTAATCCTCAAAATAAAGGGGAAAGGATCCTGCACTCCTTAGATGTGCACAGACAGCTCAGATTATACCTTGATAGGACTAAGCCCTTCAGGAAATCTGACCAGTTACTAGTCAGCTTTGCACCAGGGGCAGAGGGCAAGGCCATTTCAAAACAAACAATCTCCAAATGGATAGCACACTGCACCCATTTCTGCTGCAAGCACCATGGGAAACCAACCCCTCAGGGAGTCAGAACACATTGCACTAGGGTATCTTCTACCTCTACAGCATTCCTCAGGGGAGTCCGTACCAGGGACATCCTGGAAGCTGCCACCTGGAGTTCTGTACACACTTTCACCAAGCATTACCATCTGCCTATCTTTTCCAAATCCAGGGCGGGTTTTGCAACAGCAGTCCTGCAGGGCATACTAGCCAGTCCCAGCTCTTCTTGACTGCCTCCACCCTTTCTTCAGCTTTGGGAATCAACCCACGTGTGATGACTACAACAGTGAAACATGAAGAACATTGTACAGTTGTGTACACTTACCATAAATGTAGATGTTAGAGTGTATTCACTGTTGCAGTCCTGGTTTCCCTCCCATCAGCCCCCTTGTCTCTCTCTCTCCCCTCTGTCTGTTACTCACCCTCTTCAGGGGTATTGGTATTTACTTTTTACTGCTGATGTTTTCCCCACCATAACTTAGCTCCCTATTGGGGGGCTCCTGACATTTGGGGCAAGAAAAACTGATGTAATGGCATCGGCTGCCTGTTTATATACCCCTGATGACCTGACATCAGTCCTGTAGCGACAGCAACCGATGCAGAAATACTAAGTCTCTGGTATTCGGGCCGACTGAGAGTTACCTGCAGGCAGACTACCCATGTGTGATGACTGCTACAGTGAATACACTCGAACATCTACATTTATGGTAAGTGTACACAACTGTACTTTATAAAGCAAAGATGGTTAGCCAGTTTAGTGTTATGTGGAGATGCCACATGTCATGAATTTTTCCTGTTTACTAGCAGATTAGGTTTTGTTGAGTGCTTTGAGTAATTCTGAGTTCCTAAAAAATTAGGAAGTATATGTTTTCAGACTGCTTACTGTTTAATTTTGATTTCCTAGTTTTAGTTTTTCTGATGTTCATCGTGTTTCACTGTTGCAGTCATTACATTTGGGTAATCTGCTGGCAGGTTGCCCTCAGTTGGCCTGTTTAACAAAGTCTTGGGTCCTGTGTCGGTAGCTGTCCCTTCTTCCATGACATCAGGTCGTCAAGGGTATAAAACATGCAGCCGTCGCCATTACATCAGTCTTTCTTGCCGTGTGGTGCCCGAAGCAGAAGCAGTTCGCAAGTGCCGGTTGGCCTACTCCTGAAATTTTTGTTTTCGAATTTCAGAACCGAAGTCTTCAACTTAAAGCTAAGTACCCCATTGTGGAAACTTTTTCTTGCTCATTACCGATGTCAGTAAAAGTTAATAATTGTATTACTTGTGGGAAGCAAATACCTCATAAGGATTTTCATTTGTACTGTATTCCTTGCCTAGGCCCTGACCACGATGTACCTTGCTGTCAGTTTTGTGCTTTATTTAACCAGCGCACTATCCGTCATAGGTACATTTTTGCATCAAAATATTTCGGTTCTCGCTTTAATTGTCCAGAAATGACGTCGGTTAGCCATCCGACTACCGGAATACCAAAAAACGCAAAGAAAAAGACAGAGACAGGCCGTTGAGGTCCAAAACTGCCGACGACGCTTCTCCTAAGCCAGTTGCCAGTTCGCCAGTACTCAGTGAGGCGCTTTCGCAGCCCCTGATACACGCTACTTCTGATACGCAGGCCTCTACTGAGACCCATTCGGAGTCTGGTATGCCTCGAGATGCTTCACATATGGAACACATGGATGTCTCTACGTTGGATGGGTCTGGAGCCACTGAGCAGACACCAGCCTCTGAGGGTGTATTCAGGCCTACAGACTTGCATATTAAACTGACTTCAACTTCAGTGCTAAGGCCTAAATCTCGATCTATGTCTAAAAAAACGATGCCCAGGTCACATCTTCAGGCCCCTATGCCTAAAAAACAAATGATCAAACTGGCTGAAGATTTAATTACTGTAATCAGGGGTAGTCAACCCCCCCCCCCCCCAAGAGGCCTAGGATTGAATTTGACTATGAATCTTCTGAACAGGACTCTTGTTTCTTCTGACTCTTCTAATGATCTGGATTTGTCTATACCTACTTATGAGGACTGTGATGCAGAGGATTCCATTCCCTCTGCTTCTCCGCTTGATGATTTCTCTTTTGGGGAAACTTTACATACCTTAAGGGAGCATTTCCACTGGGAAAGTCAGGATTTCTCTGAATCCAAAAAGAGGCTTAGGGATTTCCTTCTTCTTCCTCAGCATAGTCCTTTGGCTATACCATCTGTACTAGATATTGTTGATGATGTATTTTCGAAATCCAGTATGGCCACTGATTCCTTGCCTCCAGCCCCTAGCAAACCAGACAGGTACTAACTACAGGGTTCCTGAGTCCCACAAATTCCTTTTCAAAAATCCTGTTGCAGACCCTGAAACCATTTTTCAGGGGCCCAAGGGCATTAAGGCTTCCACTGCTAAAAATCCTACCTCTTCTGATAGAGACTCCAGGGCGCTGGATAGATGGGGTAAAAAGGTTTATACTTCTGCAACCCTAGCAATCAGGGCTTTAAACTGTCAATTTCATATGCTAAAATATCAACAGCATATCATGGGACTGCTTAAACAGAAAATGATGTTGATTTCTGACTGTGTGGAGAATATAAAGATTTACAGGATTTATTGCATTCAGCTGAACAAGTTGGCAAACATACTTTACAATGTGGATGTTCATTGTGTTACACTGCTGCAGTCATCACACTTGGGTTATCCTGCTGTCAGGCGGTCCCGCAGTTGGCCAGAGTTTCAAAGTGTTGGTCCGGCGTCGGCTGCTGTCGCTTCTTCCCTGACGTCAGTGCGCCAGGGGTATATAAAATGCATCCGATGCCATTTTCTTCAGTCTTTCTTGCCGCGCAGTGCCCGAAGCAGAAGCAGTTCGCAAGTGCCGGTCGGCCAACTCCTGAGATTTTCAAAGTTGAATTTCAGATCCGAAGTCTTCAATAAAGCTAAGTACCCCGTTGGGGAAACTTTTTTCTTGCCTCAGACCGATGTCAGAAAAAGTTAATAATTGCATTTCTTGTGGGAAGCAAATACCTCATAAGGACTTCCACTCTTACTGTATTCCATGCCTAGGCCTTGATCACGACGTCACTAGTTGTCGGTTTTGTGCTAGATTTAACAAACGCAGTATAAAAAAGACGTTTTGATTTTGCTTTGCACTGCTTTGGCCAAAGGTTCAATTATACTATGCCGTCAGATCACCCGACGACTGCAATTCCGAAAGAACGCAAAGACAAGGATAAAGACAGGCATCCGAGGTCCAAAACCGACGAAACCTCTTCTAGGCCAGTCGCCGGTTCTCAGTGAGGCGCTTTCACAGCCCCTGACCCGCTACCTCAGAGCCACAGGCCGCCTCTGACTCCCACGTGGAGACAACTAGGCCTATGGAAACTCAAGGTATTGGGCCTACGGAAACTAATCCCTCAGATGGGTCCAGAGCCGCTGAGCAGGCACCGGCTTCTGAGGGTGTTTTTAGACCTTCACAACTTACCATTAAACCAACAGCCAAGACAAAGGTACCATTAAAGACAAAGAAACAAGTACAGCATTCTCCTGGACAGTCCTCCATGCCTAAGAAACAGATGCTTAAAATGGCCGAAGACCTCATTACTCTAATCAGGGGTTCCCATCCCTCTCCTGAGAAAAGGCCTAGGCAGGATACAGACTATGACTCCTCTGATCAGGTTTCCATTTCCTCTGATTCCTCTTCAGACCAGTAATACTCTTTACCCCCCTATGAGGACTCTGATGCTTAGGAATCTATCCCTTCAGCCTCTCCTCCTGAGGATTACTCTTTTGGGGAAACACTACATACCATGAGGGAACATTTCCATTGGAAAAGTCAGGAATTCTCAGAATCCAAGAAAAGGCTCAGGGATTTCCTCTTATTGCCTCAGCATAGGCCCCTGGCTATTCCGCCTGTGCTAGACATTGTGGATGATGTGTTCTCTGAATCCAGCCTATCTCCTGACTCTTTGCCCCCTGCTCCAGCCAAGCCAGATATGTATTATAGAGTCCCTGACTCTCACAAGTTTCTTTACAAAAACCCTTCTGCTGATCCAGAAACTATTTCCCAGGGTCCAAAAGGGGTTAAGGCTTCCATTGCAAAAAATCCAGTACCCTCTGACAGAGATTCCATAGCTTTGGATAGATGGGAGAAGAAAGTATACACGTCTGCAACTTTAGCAGTAAGAGCTTTAAATTTCCAGTTTCACATGCTTAAGTAACAACAGTATTTAATGGCTCAGTTAAAACAGAAAATGCTTGCTAGCTCAGAAGCTCCGCATTGTAAAGAAATGCAGGATTTATTGCATGCAGTTGAACAGGTGGGAAAACATACTCTGCAATGTGGTTTTGATTCTTTAGAGGCCTCTTGTAGAGCCGCAGTTACAGGTTCTGTTATTCGAAGACATGCTTGGTTAAAAGTACAGAGTTTACCTGAACATGTTAAGGCAAAGATGTTCTTCATCTCACATTGCTGCAGTCCTAACACTTGGGTAGTCCGCTGTCCACGGTCGGCCCGAATATCAAAGTATAAGGCTGACGTCGGTCAGGGCGCATTTAACTGACGTCAGGACGTCAGGGTACAAATGCGCATGACCGGCGTCATATCGTCAGTCTTTTTTGCCGCATGGTCCGATGCAGAAGCAGCATTGCAAGTGCCGGTTGGCGTTCTGAGATTTTTCTATTTAGAAGTTTCAGACCGAGTTCAAAGTTGGCTAAGTACCCCGTTGGGGAATATTTTGTTTTTCTTGCCTCAGTCATTTACGGATGTCAGAAAAGTTAATAATTGCGTTTCTTGTGGGAAACAGATACCGCATAGAGATTATCATACTTTGTGTATTCCTTGCTTAGGGCCTGAGCACGACGTTGTTGGCTTTCGCTCTTGTGCTAGATTTAATAAACGCACTATAAAGAGAAGGTTGGATTGTGCAAGGTTAGTCTTTGGGAAGCGGTGCAATTATAAAATGCCGTCGGATGCTCCGGCCGCTTCTCGAAGAAGCGCAAGGACAAGACAGTTAAGCCTAGGCTAGAAGAACCGTCTGTGCCGGACGCCGGTTCTTTAGAGGTGTCGGTGGAGCTGGTGGCTCCACCGGAGATTTCTTTGTGTTCACAGAGTGAAACTTTATTATTGCAAGATGTGGCCTCTCAGGAGGCAAGTCAGGCTGAGGGGGCTTCTCAGGTTACTATACTCCCCTCCCTTCCTGAGGTGGTTAGGCCTTCTCCTTCTGTTACTAAGGCTTCTCCCAGGGGCAGGCCAGGTTTAGCTTCAGTTGGTGTTACCCCTAGCTCTTCCGGTACTATGCCCAAAAAGCATATGCTTAAAATGGCAGAAGATTTGATTACTTTGATTAGGGGTTCTATGCCCCCTCCTGCTAAGAGACCTAGGGTGGAGCCTGAGCTGGGGGTTTTGAGCAAGCTTCAGATGTTTCAGAGTCTTCGGCTGAAGACTTGCAGGAGTACTCTCCTTATTCTGATTCTGATGTGGATGATTCTACTCCTTCTGCTACTCCTCCTGAGGATTTTTCTTTTTCAGAAACTCTTCATTCCATGAGGGAGCATTTTAAGTGGGAAGGTCAGGACTTCTCTGATTCCAGGAAAAGGCTTAGGGAATTTCTGTTTTACCCCAGCATAGGCCTTTGGCTATACCTCCTGTTTTGGATGTAGTGGAAGATGTTTTACAGAGGCTTCTCTTAATCCTGATTCTTTGCCTCCTGCTCCTGTTAAGCCGGATAGGTATTACAGGGTGCCTGACGTTCACAAGTATCTTTTTAAAAGTCCTAGGGCAGACCCAGAAACTGTTAGCCAGGGGCCTAAAGGTGTTAAGGCTTCTGTTGTTAAGAATCCGGTTCCTACAGATAAGGAGGCTAGGGCCTTGGATAGATGAGGAAAGAAAGTTTATACTTCTTCCACTCTTGCTATGAGGGCTCTGAATTGCCAGTTTCACATGTTGAAATACCAAAACTATCTCCTTTCACAATTGAAGTCTAAGGTTGATGCTCTGGCAGTTGGTATTGATTGTAAAGAGTTGCAAGATTTAGTCCATGTTTCTGAACAGGTGGGTAAGCATTCTTTGCAATGTGGTTTTGATGCTGTACAGGCCTCGTCTAGGGTGGCTGCCACTGGGACTGTTCTTCGCAGGCACGCCTGGCTGAGGGATCAGAATTTGTCTGAACATGTTAAAACAAGGATTTTAGATGCTCCTTTACAATCTGACGTGTTGTTTGGGCCTCCTGTTGAGACAGTCTTAAAGAAAATGGAAGACAAGGCTAAGTCTATGCAGACCGTTAAAGATTTTTTGCAAGTCCAGCCTCCAAAGTTTAGTAGAAATTGGCCTACTAAGGGGTGGACGTATCCTTCTTATGATTCCCAGTCTAGGGGTAGATCTAGACGTGGTATGGGCAGAGCTCAGGGCTCTTTCCGGCCTAGAACAGGGAGTTCTCCTGCACAGGCTTCGGGTGAGGGCAGGGGTCAGTCCTTTCATAAACAGACCCAATGACCTACCTTTTCAGCTGCCAGAGCCTGCTCGTCTGGCAGCACCTTTGGGAGGAAGGTTGGCACTCTTCAAAGAAAATTGGAGTTTAATTACCCAGGACAGATGGGTATTGGATATCATACACCACGGCTACAGGTTTTATTTCCATACCTTGCCTCCTTTCAAAGGCATGCCAGACGTTCCTCCTCAACAAAGAATAGAGGCTCACAGACAGGTTTCTCTGTTGCTCCAACTAGGGGCCATACAGCCGGTCCCTCTGCCAGAAGTGGGCCTAGGATTTTATTCTCGCCTGTTCCTAGTACCAAAGAAGGGGAACACGTGGAGACCAATTTTGGATTTATCTATCCTCAACACTTATCTGGACATTCCCAAGTTCAAAATGTTGGCGTTGCAGCAGCTTTTACCTCTGCTGGGCAAGGATCATTGGATGGTAACTTTGGATCTCAAGGAGGCTTACCTTCATGTTCCTATCAGACTCAGTTGCAGAAAGTATCTGCGTTTTCGAGCTGGGACTTCTCACTATCAGTTCTCTGCATTGCCCTTTGGCTTATCTACTGCGCCCAGAGTGTTCACGAAAGTTCTGGCTCCAGTGATAGCTTTCTTCAGACTAAAAGGAATACAGATCTATCCTTATTTGGACGACTGCCTGATTCTGGCTCAAGGAAGGGAAGAGCTTCTTCGTCATTTGGAGTATGTGATAGCAGTGCTAAGATGCCTAGGGTATTCTGTGAGCGAAATAAAGTCCAGTCTAGTACCCTCTCAAGACATGTGCTTTCTGGGTGTGAGACTGAATACAGCAGCCCAGATGGCCTTTTTAACCCCGGACAAACAAAAGAGTCTATCCCTTTACTTCCGTCAACTATCTCATCGGTCCGGGCTGACTGCAAGGACAGTCCTTCAAGCCTTAGGGTTCATGGCATCTTGTATTCTGGTGCTTCCCAATGCCAAACTGCATATGAGGAAGCTACAATGGTATCTCAAAATGTATGGACACAGCACTGCCAGGATCTGGACACTGTCATTCCAATAATACCTTGCATTCAGAAGGAATTTTGTGGTGGGCTCAGGAATGTCACCTAAACAAGGGACTCTCTGTGACCCGGCCAGAGGCAAGTCAGATTTTAACGACAGATGCCTCAGACAAAGCTTGGGGAGCTCATCTGAATGGAAAATGGATACAAAACAAGTGGCCTGTCAGACTACAACATCTACATATCAACATGAAGGAGATGTTAGCAGTCCAGTTTGCATTAATAGCTTTCAAGGAATTCCTTCTTCCAGGACAGGTGTTGATTCTAACAGACAACACAACTGTCATGTGGTACATCAACAAGCAAGGGGGAACGCATTCTTATCCTCTATGCAGGCAAACAATGATTTTGTGGGAGACTGCTCTCAGTTTACAGCTCAATCTTCAGGCAAGGTTTCTGCCAGGGGCACAGAACTCCTTAGCAGATGTGTTGAGCAGACGAATTATGGATCCCCACGAGTGGAAATTGGATCCTCATGTATTTCGGAAATTGACAGTGTCATGGGGAACTCCAGACATAGATCTGTTCGCTTCTCCACTAAACCATCAGCTGCCAAAGTTTTGCACAAAAAGGTTTCATCCCACAGCTTGGAAAGTGGATGCTCTTTCTTTCAATTGGAGCAATCTTCATGTGTATGCCTTTCCACCTCTGCCTCTCCTCCCAAAGGTACTTCTGAAGGTCAGACAGGACAAGCCAAGGATGATTTTAATAGCTCCAGATTGGCCTCGACAGCACTGGTACCCATTACTGAGAAGTCTAGTACGGAAGCCTCCATGGCCTTTGCCTTCGATTCCGCACCTGTTGTCGCAGGAAGACAGCCATTTGCTCAATGTCAAACTTCACTCTCTTCACCTAACAGCTTGGCATATTCTGTTTTGAACCATAAAGGGTCTCAACTTCCACAACAAGTTTTGAATGTGATTTTGGAAGCTAGAAGGCCTAGTACAAGGAAAGTGTACGCAGATAAATGGAAGAGATTTTTATTTTGGAGTACAGCACAGGATTTTGATGTTTCTGAGCCTAATTTAAGTGTGGCTCTTCAATATCTTACTGAGTTACTGGACAAAGGTTTGTCCTTCTCTTCTATTAAAGTTCATGCTGCAGCAATTTCAGCTCACTATGATTGCGACCCGCCATTGTTTTCTCATCCTTTGTTCAAGCAATTTCTTAGAGGGGCAAAGAATATCAGACCCCCACGAAGAGCTCCTACTCCTGCTTGGGATCTCAATTTTGTGTTGGAGAAACTCACTCTACAACCTTTTGAGCCTGCAGCTACTGCTGAGTTGAAATATTTATCATGGAAGACTGCTTTTTATTGGCCATTACCTCTGCAAGAAGGGTTTCTGAATTGCAGGCCCTTATGGCAGTTGAGCCTTTCTTGATTTTCCATAAGGATAGGGTATCATTACGTACTAATCCTTCCTTTATGCCTAAGGTGGTTTCTAGTGTGGCTTTAAACCAGACTATTCATTTGCCTACTTTTTATGCAAATCCCCAAAATAAAGGGGAAAAGATTTTGCACACTTTGGATGTACACAGGCAGTTGCATTATTATTTGGACAGAACTAAAGGGTTCAGGCAGTCTCAGCAGTTGTTTGTTTCTTTTGCTTTGAGTTCTCAGGGCAAGCCTGTGTCAAAACAAACTATTTCTAAGTGGATTGGGTTTTGCATTGCTTTCTGTTATTCCCATCATGGCAAGGAGGTTCCAGCTGGGATTAGGCCTCATTCCACTAGGGCTACTGCCACTTCCACAGCTTTTTTGAGGGGAGTGGCAACCAAGGATATTTTAGAGGCAGCTACTTGGAGTTCTGTGCATACCTTCTCTAGGCATTATCACCTGCCACTTTACTCTAAGTCCAGGGCTGGTTTTGCCACTGCGGTTTTGCAGGGCATTTTGGCAGCTCCTGCTTCCTTATAGTTAGCCATCCTCCCTTATCTCTGCTTTGGGATTCTACCCAAGTGTTAGGACTGTAGCAATGTGAGATGAAGAACATAGTACAGTTTTGTACCTACCATAAATGTAGATGTTCGAAGATCCACATTGCTGCAGTCCAATTACCTCCCTCCTTCCCTCTGTACTTGGAGGTGTTTGTGTGGGTTGGGTTGTACATATTGTGTGTATTATATCTATTGTACATATAGTTAGTGCAAGGGTGGTTGGTTATTTGTTTGTTGTCTTTTGGTTTTGACCTTTCTTTTTAAGGTCTTCTGACATCTGGGGCAAGAAAAGACTGACGATATGACGCCGGTCATGCGCATTTGTACCCTGACGTCCTGACGTCAGTTAAATGCGCCCTGACCAACGTCAGCCTTATACTTTGATATTCGGGCCGACCATGGACAGCGGACTACCCAAGTGTTAGGACTGCAGCAATGTGGATCTTCGAACATCTACATTTATGGTAGGTACAAAACTGTACTTTATTGGATGCTCCTTTACAACATGATACCTTGTTTGGTGTTATGGCAGAAGAGGTGTTAAAGAAAATTGAGGATAAAGCTAAATCTATGCAAACAGTCAAGGATCTCTTACAGGTACAGCCACCTCGGTTTAGCAGAAATTGGCCAACAAAAAATTGGTCCTTTCCAGTGTCAGGCAGGCCACAGAGAGGCAGATACAGATGCCCAAGAGGCAGATCTCAACCCCAAGGCTCAAACAGACAACGACAGTGGGGCACCTCAACCCCAAAAGGAGGTGAGGACAAGTCTCAACCTTACAGGAAACAGTCACAATGACTTTCCTTTGTGTACGCCAAACGCGTCCCTTCTGGAAGCCCCCTTAGGGGGAAAACTAGCACTTTTTTCTCAAAACTGGCAAACAATCACCCAAGACAAATGGGTCCTGAATATTGTGTCTCAAGGTTACAGATTCCACTTCCATACTTTACCAAAGCTAAAAGGAATGCCAGACCTGCCACAAAATCAATGGGCAGAGGCACAAAAACAAATTTCAGCCCTCATGGACATGAGAGCTATACAAAAAGTACCACAACAGGGACAAAGATATTACTCAAGACTCTTCCTGGTCCCCAGAAAGGACAAAGCCTGGAGGCCTGTACTGGACCTTTTTATTCTGAATACTTACCTGGATATTCCAAAATTCAAAATGTTGACATTACAGCAGCTTCTACCCTTGCTGGGCAAGAAGGCTTGGCTTGTTACTCTGGACCTCAAAGAGGCATACCTGCATGTCCCTCTCAGACAAAATTGCAGAAGATACCTCTGATTCAAAGTTGGTACAATGCACTACCAATTCTCTGCACTGCCCTTTGGCTTATCTACTGCGCCCAGGGTCTTCACAAAGTGCCTGGCCCCAGTAATTGCATTTTGCAGACAAAAAGGAATTCATATATATCCATACCTGGATGACTGCCTCATTCAAGCAGAGACAAAGGACATTCTTCTACAGCATCTGGCGTTTGTGAAAAAGTTGCTAATTTCTCTAGGGTACACAGTAAACAAAAAGAAGTCAAAACTAGTGCCCTCACAACAGATTACATTTCTGGGTGCCAGCTTAAATATAACGGCCCAGATGGTTTACCCCACGCCAGACAAACAAGTGCAGCTAACTCAATATTTTCAACTACTGGCAAAAACATCCCATCTCCCTGCAAGAAAAATTCTGCAGGCCCTGGGATTCATGGCATCCTGCATACTACTAATACCATATGCCAGACTGCATATGAAGAAATTGCAATGGTACCTAAAAAGTGTTTGGACTCAACATTCTCACAGTCTAGAAGCAGTAATTCCAATAATTCCCTGTCTATAACAGGAGTTTTGATAGTGGGCACAGGCATGTCACCTAAACAAGGGTCAGCCTTTTACCCAACCCACAGCCAGGCAAACTCTAACGACAGATGCTTCGGATTACGCCTGGGGAGCACACATGGCAGGAACATGCATTAAGGGCAAGTGGACCACAGACCAGATGCATGTTCACATCAATCAAAAAGAGATGTTGGCTGTTCAAAATGCCCTAACAGCTTTCAAGGACCTTCTACATCCAGGACAACTATTACTAAAGACAGACAACACCACAGTAATGTGGTACATAAACAAACAAGGGGGCACTCATTCTTATCCCCTATGCAGGCAAGCCATGACCTTGTGGAACACAGCTCTAACGTACCAAGTTCACCTGCAAGCACAAGTCCTGCCAGGAAAGAAAAATACTCTGGCAGATGACCTAAGCAGAAATATCATGGACCCTCACAAATGGAAGTTGAATCCACAAATCTTCAGCATGATAACACAAAAATGGGGATGCCCAGACATAGATCTTTTTGCCTCCCCTCTGAATTGCCAACTACAAAAATTCTGCACAAGGACTTATCACAAACAAGCATGGAAAGTGGATGCTCTTCTGTTCAGCTGGAAAAACCTAAAAGTCTAGGCCTTCGCACCACTGCGTCTCCTTTCAAAGGCACTTCTAAAAGCCAAACAAGAAAAACCACAGATGATCCTGATTGCTCCAGATTGGCCACGCCAGCACTGGTACCCTTTCTTAAGGAACTTGGCTCAGGGCCCACCATGGATTTTGCCCCAAATTCCACACCTTCTGACTCAACAAAACAATCAGATCCTGCACGGTCAGCTCAAAACCCTAAACCTGGCTGCATGGCAGATACTTTAGTCAAACAGGCAACACCTCTCTAAAGCTGTTATGGATGTCATTTTGGAGGCAAGGAGGCCTAGCACCAGGAAAGCTTACTCAGAAAAATGGAAGAGATTCTGCGCCTGGAACCAGGCTCACAGCCTTGACCTTCTTGTTCCAAACATTCCTCAGATTTTACAACACTTAACTGAGATGCTGGACAGAGGCCTATCCTTTTCATCAGTTAAGATTCACGCCTCTGCCATTTCTGCACATTACAACACGGATCCTCCTTTATTCTCTCATCCCTTGCTAAAGCAGTACCTCAGAGGGGCTAAAAACATAAGACCACCCCGGAGAGCACTAACACCAACTTGGGACCTCAATTTCGTTTTGGAAAAACTGACCCTACCACCATTTGAGCCAGCCAATACAGCCGATCTAAAATTTTTATCATGGAAAACAGCTCTGCTCCTGGCAGTAACTTCATCACGAAGAGTCTCAGAGCTACAGGCATTAATGGCAGTGGAACCTTTTATACATCAGGATAGGGTATCTTTAAGGACAAACCCTATCTTCATGCCAAAGGTGGTATCTAGTGTGGCTCTTAACCAAACCATCAATTTGCCTACTTTTTATCCAAACCCCCAAAATAAAGGGGAGAAACTTCTGCATTCTTAGGACATACACAGGCAGCTATGCTTCTACTTGGACAAAACAAAAGCTTTCAGGAAAACTGATCAACTGTTTGTAGCATATGCTGCAGGATCACAAGGCAAGGCTATCTCAGAGCAGACTATATCCAAATGGATAGGACACTGTATTCGGTACTGCTACACACAGCATGGAAAATCAGTCCCTAATAACATTAGGCCTCATTCCACCAGGGCAACATCCACTTCAGCAGCCTTTCTCAGAGGAGTACCTACCAAGGAAATTTTGGAGGCTGCAACTTGGAGTTCAGTGCACACCTTCACCAAGCATTACCACCTGCCTCTTTACTCTAAATCCAGAGCAGGATTTGCCACTGCAGTTCTGCAGGGCCTCTTAGCCAATCCTAACTCTTTATAGACCAGCCACCCAAACTTAGCTTTGGGATTCAACCCAAGTGTGATGACTGCAGCAGTGTAACACGATGAACATAGTACAGTTTTGTACCTACCATAAATGTAAATGTTCGAGTGTTCACACTGCTGCAGTTCAGGTTACCTTCCCTCCATCCCCTCTGAACTAGCTGGACTTATCTATACCCTTCTATCCTATACAACCTTTGGGGTGTATTTGCTGGTAACTGAAGGTATTGTTTTTATTTTATATGTATATTTTTGATTAGCAATATGTATTGCCTACCCACTTGGGGGCACCTGACATCTGGGGCAAGAAAAACTGAAGAAAATGGCGTTTGCATTTTATATACCCCTGGCACACTGACGTCAGGGAAGAAGCGACAGCAACCGACGCCGGACCAAGACTTTGGAACTCTGGCCGACTGCGGGACCGCCTGACGGCAGGATAACCCAAATGTGATGACTGCATCAGTGTGAACACTCGAACATCTACATTAATGGTAGGTACAAAACTGTACTTTTTGATTCCTTAGAGGCCTCTTGTAGGGCTGCTGTTACTGGGTCTGTGCTTAGAAGGCAAGCTTCATTGATAAAGTTAGCTGACGAAAACAAAAAGGATAATTGTTGCAGTGTTATTTTATGTGTGGAGTTTACCTTCTGTGGTTCGTGTGATTAAAGATTTGAAACATTTCAGCTGGATTTGCCGTGCCTTTGTTCTATTTATTTGTTTTTGGTTTGGCACAGAGACCACTTTCTTTGTGACTTTCAGAACTAAGCAATGGGGTGCTTCCACTTCCAAATCTGGAAACAAGGCACCACCCTATGGTAAACAGTCTCAATGACTTCCCTTTGAAATTGCAAAGCACTTACCTCTTAGCCTCCCCTTTGGGGGGATAACTGGCTCTTCATTCAAGAAACTGGCAAATTATAACCCAGGACAAATGGGTTTTAAATATTGTGTCCTGGGGATACAGATTTTATTTCCACACACTGCCAACACCAAGCGGGTGGCCAGACCTGCCCCCAAATCAGTGGGTAGAGGCTCAGAAGCAAGTTCTTCCCCTCCTAAACATGAGGGCTATTCAACTAGTACCAGAAGAGGAAAAGGGACAAGGTTTCTATTCCAGACTTTTCCTGGTACCCAGAAAAGACAAATTGTGGCGTCCAATTTGGACCTGTCTACTCTAAACACCTTTCTGGACATTCCAAAATCCAAGATGCTAACTCTTCACCAGTTACTTCCTATGCTAGGCAAGGATGCCTGGTTGGCAACTCTCGGAGGCTTACCTGCATATCCCAATCAGGGAATGTTGCAGAAGATTCCTACGCTTCAAAGCAGGCTGCAGGCATTATCAGTTTTCTGCACTGCCCTTTGGCTTGTCTACAGCGCCCAGGGTATTCACAAAGTGCCTGGCTCCAGTAATTGCATTTTTCAGGCAGAGAAATATTCAAATATATCCATACCTGGACGATTGTCTAATTCAGGCAGAAAACCAGGCCATTCTTCTACTGCAGCTGGCATTTGTAAAAAGACCTCTAACCTGTCTAGGGTACACCATAAACAAAAAGAAATCTCAACTGGGTACCCTCTCAAAAAATTACATTCCTGGGTGCAAGCTTGAATACAACTGCCCAGATGGCTTTCCTTATGCCAGAAAAGCAAATTCACTTGGTGACTTACTTCAAACAGGCGGCCACAAAAACCCTGCTATCTGTAAGGCAAATACTGCAAGGTTCATGGCCTCATGCATTCTTCTAATTCCATATGCAAGACTGCATATAAGGAAACTTCAGTGGTACTTAAAAAAGTTTATGTAGTCAACATTGTCATAGCCTGGAAACAATGATTCCTATCATACCTTGCCTGCGCCTTGAGTTCCTATGGTGGGCAGAGGCGTGCCACCAAAACAAGGGACTGCCATTCTCACCACCCCCTGCCACCCAAACCCTGACTACAGACACATCAGACTATGCATAGGGGGCTCATCTGGCAGGAAGTGCATTCAGGGCAAATGGAGCCCAAATCAAATGCACCTTCATATCAATCAAAAAGAAATGCTAGCTGTACAGAATGCACTGACAGCCTTCAAGGACTACCTTCATCCAGGACAATTACTGATAAAGACAGACAACACCATGGTTATGTGGTACATAAACAAGCAGGGGGGTACACATTCCTACTCCCTCTGCAGACTAGCCATGGCATTGTGGAACACAGCCATGGCATTGTGGAACACAGCCTTGAGCTTCCAAGTACAACTACAAGCTCAGTTTCTGCCAAGAAAACAGAATGTTCTGGCAGTCGAACTAAGCAGAAATCTCATGGACCTTCACAAATGGAAACTGGAACCACAGATTTTCAACATTTTGACATGCAAATGGGGGAGCCCAGACATAGATCTTTTTGCCTCATCCCAAAACTACCAGTTGGACAAATTCTGCACAAGAACTCACCACAAAAAAAGCCAGGAAATTGGATGCTCTGTCCTTCATCTGGAAAAACCTATCAGTCTATGCCTTTCCCCCTCTGCCTGTGCTCTCCAAAGTTCTACTAAAAGTCAAACAGGACAAACCAAAAATGATTTTGATTGCTCCAGACTGGCCTCACCAACACTGGTACCCACTTCTGCGCAGTGTGTCGCACATTTCTCCGTGGCACCTGCCTCAGACACCTTCCTTACTGTCTCAGCAGTAGAATCAAATTCTGCACCCTCAGCTCCAAACTTTGAATCTTGCAGCTTGGCTAATCACTTAAATTCACCCTTAGCATCCCACAGCAAACCAGTGATGGATGTCATTTTGGAGGCGAGAAGACCTGGTACTAGAAAATCTTATGCTGACAAATGGAAAAGATTCTGTGCCTGGAATCAATCTCAAAGGATGAGCATGGCAATGCCCAATTTACCTCAGATTTTGCAGTATTTAACTGAGATGCTTCATAAGGGCCTGTCTTTTTCTTCCATAAAAATCCATGCCTCAGCCATTTCAGCTGATTACAACACAGACCCCTCTGTCTTCTCTCTTCTAAAGCAGTATCTCAGAGGGGCCAAAAACCTGAGACCACCCAGGAGAGCTCCAACCCCTGCCTGGGACCTTAACTTTGTACTGGAGAAACTCACTCTACCTCCTTTCGAGCCAACTGCAACTGCAGACTTAAAATTTCTTTCCTGGAAAACAGCCTTCCTTTTAGCAATCACTTCAGCTAGAAGGATATCTGAATTACAGGCCCTTATGGCAGTGGAGCCTTTCATCATCTTTCATGCAGACAGGGTGTCTCTCAGGACCAATCCATCCTTCATGCCCAAGGTGGTATCCAGTGTGGCTCTTAACCAGTCCATTCATTTGCCAAATTTCTTTCCCAATCCACAGAACAAGAGAGAGCGGATTCTGCATTCATTGGATGTACACAGACAACTTAGATCCTACTTGGACAGGACTAAATCTCGAAGAAAATCTGAGCAACTGCTGGTAGCATTTGCTGCAGGGGCAGAGGGGGGAAGACTATTTCAAAGCAAACCATTTCTAAATGGATAAGCCATTGTATTAATTTCTGTTATAAGCACCATGGAAAACCTGTCCCCCAGGGGATCAGATCTCATTCCACCAGGGCTGCATCTACTTCAGCAGCCTTTCTCAGAGGTGTTCCTACCAGGGATATTCTAGAAGCTGCTACCTGGAGTTCAGTTCATACTTTCACCAAGCATTATCACTTACCAATTTTCTCTAAATCCAGAGCTGGCTTTGCCACTGCTGTTTTGCAGGGCCTTATAGCTGGTCCTAATGCTGTATAAATCCATCCTCCCAACCTTAGCTTTGGGAATCTACCCAAATGTAATGACTGCAACAGTGAAACACGATGAACATAGTACAGCTGTGTGCACTTACCATAAAGGTGGATGTTTGAGTGTATTCACTGTTGCAGTCCTGGTTACCCTCCCTCCAGCCCCCTGTTTTTCTTTTACTAAACCTCTTCTTTCTTTTATTATGCATAAAAGCCTTTTTGGTGTATTTGCTTTTGTTTGGAAGTGTATTTTTGTGTTTCTTATTATAAATATATATATATATATATATATATATATATATATATATATATATCCCCATTTGGGGGGCACCTGACATCTGGGGCTAGAAAAACTGATGTAATGGCATCGGCTGCATGTTTTATACCCCTGATGATCTGACGTCATGGAAGAAAGGACAGCAACTGACGCTGGACCCAAGACTTTGTTAATCAGGCCGACTTTGGGCAACCTGCCAGCAGATTACCCAAATGTAATGACTGCAACAGTGAATACACTCGAACATCTACATTTATGGTAAGTGTACACAACTGTACTTTGTCGTAGTCCTATTTTTTAACTGGCAGCCGTGTAGATGTTAACAGTTTGTATAACCAACACAACACTCTTAACATTGCCTCTTTTTTTGCTTCTTCACTTTACATCTTGGCAGAAATGCATTTGAATCTTCATTTTATTACAGAAAATATGGGGCTATTGTACAGTTGTTTTCTGTAGTGAAAATACACATCCACTTTTTGCCATCGCTTAAATAATATTGTGGATTACTGGATATGAGGAATAAAGCACTGGATTCAAGGCAAATATAAGGTACCACTTACAGGAAACAGCATACAAATAGCATATCCTCTTCTTTTTCTGTTATCCTCTCTTTAGTATAATTTTATTAGATGCTAACCTTAAGCTATTGTAATTGCTTCACTAAATCAGCAACTGCTAAAACTACAATCCCCATGACATAGTTTTTAGAGTGTTTTATGTGTTTGCTTACCCGATGCATTATGTATGTGACTTGCTGTTCCTTCAAAATCATAGTATGTAAATCTAATGGAGAAGTAACAAGCATGCAGTTCAGTTATCAAAATGGGGAAAGCAGGAATGTGAATCACCCTGCTGGCTATCAGAACTGCTTTGTTTCAGCTTCTGTGTAATACTTATAGGTAGGGACATAACGGGCCAAAGAGGATAAAGTTACAGAAATGGAAGGAGCAGTTTGCTTTTGGTTTTGTTGAGAAGAAACAGTTGTTTCTTCAGTTGTAACTTCATCTGAAAGTTTCTGCAACGAGGGTACATTTCACACTTGTACACACACAAATTACTTTTTTCTCTTTGCTTTTGCAGGGGGCAAGCCCTCCCCTGCATCCCTTGTACATATAAAGATAAATATACCAACTCTGAGGGGCAGTTGACCTAATGGTTAAAGTCTTCACCTCCCATGCACAACATTCGATCCTGACCTCTGACCAATGCCTTTTTGGAGTTTGTATGTTCTCCCTGTGTCTCCATGGGGTTCCTCCCATGTCCGAAAAACATTCTGAGTGCTTCCATCTCAAACTCACCAATGAATGGAGCTGTGGGCAGCAGCACAGACTCTATGTGGTGCCCTGTAGGGGGAAGAGTTGTACAGACCAGTCGCTTTGGGCATCTGCTGTGGTGTGCAGTATCCTCAAGATAGAACACTGATCACAGACTGCATACACTGGCAGGGCTAGCCACTCGAGAGTGTAAAGTATGGCTCTAGGTGATTAGGTCATGTTGACTAAAGTCACCCAAATGGGCATGGGTAGTTACTGGTGATAAGTGGGTTGAGGACCCGGCATACTTTGCCTTACACCAGGGACCCATACTAATGGTGGGAGGGGTATAAGTGTCCCTGTTGCCCAGTGTGTGCCAGCCTTAAAGGCCAGCAGCCCTGGGTCAGTAAGCTACTTGCCAGCCGGTGTCTAGTTGCCCACCCTGGGTTATCTGGGATAGCTCTGGTGAGCGAAATCTGAACGTAAAACCAACTAACCTGACAAACATGAACTGAGAATTGCTACACTTAATGTAGGTTCACTGACAGGATGCAGCATGGAAGTGGATGACATGATGATACGGAGGAGACTGGACATCCTGTGTATCCAAGAGGCAAGATGGAAGGGCACTGCATCAAAGCCATTTGGCTTGGGATCCAGACTCTGCTAAGGAGGGGGGAGGGGGACAGGCTAGAAATGGTGTAGGAATTGTGGTGAGAGAGAGGCTTCAGAAGGCAGTGAGGGATATCATCAGAATTAATGACAGACTCATGGCAATCGGACTCCATTGTAATGATAGGGCAGTATTCATAATCTCAGCCTATGCCCCAGAGCAGGGTTGTGACAGTGAGGGAAAGGTGCATTCAGACAGCAGTTAAAGAACCTACTAGATAAAGCAGGACAACATGAATTGGTGTTAATAATGGGTGACTTGAATCTACATATCAGGGCAGACAGAACAGGATATGAGGACTGCCTGGGTCCACATGGGTGGGGCAACAGGAATATAGAAGGAGAAGCCATTCTAGACTTCTGTCTTGCAAATTGCTTAATAGTAGCCAACACATGGTTCAGAAAGAGAGATGGTCACAAGATCACATGCAAGAGTAGCCAACATGCAACTCAGGTACACTTCCTCCTAGTAAGGAAAAGGCACTGGAGTAGAATCCATGATTGCAAAGTCATCCCCAGTGAAACAGTCAGCCCACAGCATAAACCACTAGTTGCCACAATCAGTGCAAGCAGTGGTCAGAGAAGTCTGTAAGGTCAACAGAGACCAGGCTGAAGACCTGGAAGTCGACTGGAGAGAAAGTACAGCAGTTCAAGGAATTACAAAATAATCCTACGTAAGGCAGCTGTACAGTCCAGGAAAAACAACCAAGCCACGCTAGAATGGGAGGTTAAAATTTAATGACTATGAACAAAGGATTTAGCGCTTTCGTATAAAAACTTCATCAGAAATTCTGATGAAGTTTTTTTACAAAAGTGCTAAATCCTTTGTTCGTGGTCATTAAATTTTAACCTCCCATTCTAGTGTGACATTTTGTTTTTCCTGGACTGTACAGCTGCCGTACTTTGGATTTTTTTGTGTTTGACCTGTTTCATCTTTGTGGTTCTACAGTTCAAGGAATTACTCAGGTCTCTAGCACCCCAAAAAGAGGAGGAAATAGGCGGAGTTGAACTAGAATGGCAGCACCTAAGAACAGCATGTGTTAGGACTACAGAAAAGATATGTGGCCGAGCCTGGTATAGAAATAAAGTACATAAGGAAAGCTGGTGATGGAATGCAGAAGTCTAGGAAATGATCAAAAGAAAGAATGAGTGCAAGAAGAAGTGTGAGATAGAAAAGACTGACCGAGCTAGGAAGGACTACTGGTAGGCTAACAAAGAAGCTAAGAAAGAAGTTGCAATAGCAAAGAATAGGGCATTGGAGGCACTGTACCAACTTCTGGAACGTGACTCAGTAAGTGACACAAAGAAACTATATCAGCTTACAAGGCAAAGACAGAAAGATGATGAAGTTAGTCAGACACCCTTCATAAGGGATGCCAGGAACAAGCTGCTCTCACCAGTCCACAGGACATCAAAGGCAGTTGGAAGGAGTATTTCCAGAAGCTTCTGAATGAAGAAAACCCCACAGAAGTTGTACTGCCCCAGAAACAGCCTATAATGACAGAAGAAAAGGAGCTCACCCTAGAAGAAGTAAGAACATCACTAAGGAAAATGAAGTCAGGGAAAGCAGCAGGTTTAAATGAGGTTACAGCAGTTATTGTAAAGATGCTGGGTGAGATAGGGGAGAAATGGCTCCTGAGGGTACTCGTAGCAGTGTGGAGAGAAAGGCATATTCCAGATGACTGGAGAATAAGTATACTCATGCCAGTATACAAGAACAAAGGGGGACATCTGCAACTGTGGGCAGTACATAGGCATCAAACTCCTATCACATTGCATGAAATTTCTGGAGAGGATGATTATTAAATAGATACACAAAGTAGTAGAACGTAAGCTGGGAGATGAGCAGTTTGGATTTGGATCAGTATACAGCACAATTGATCTGATGTTTGCAGTGAGACAGATACTTGAGAAGAAGCTAGAGAAGATGAGAGAGTCCAACTGGGCATTCCAAGACTTGGAGAAAGCATATGACAAGGTCCCAAGAAAGCTGATCTGGGCAGTACTGTGGTGGTTTGAAGTCCCAGAAACATTGGTAGAATTAGTGCAGGCTATGTACAAGGACCCAATGACTCAAGTACGAACGTGTTCGGCTTCACAGAGGGGTTCCCAGTGGGAGTGGGTGTTTACACCAGGGTTCAGCTCTGAGCCCACTGGTGTTCATACTGGTGATGGACTACATTAGCATACAGGTCGGAGGGGACAGATCAACAAAGTTGCTATATGCAGATGATGTGGCATTACAGGCAGACTCTGAGCAAGAAAGTCAGCAAAGTTTAGGAGAATGGAATGTAAGACTGAAGGCACATGGGATGAAACTAAGCACAGTTAAGACGGTGGTAATGGCAGCAAATTGGGTAAATCAGAAGAAGCTGAGAACAGAGATAGAAGGGAAGATAGTGGAACAGGTAAACAGCTTTAAGTATCTGGGAGGGGTGGTTGAGGCAAAGGGAAGTCTTAATGAAGAGGTCAAAGCTAGAATCAGGGGGTCTGCAGCCAGCTGGTATAGAGTGTCAGGTATAGTCTATGACAGAAGAATGCCAAAGAAGCTGTACAAGACAGTGGTGCAACCAGTACTACTGTGTTTCACAGAAACCTGGGCAGTAAAGGCAGAACAGTTGAAGAAGCTGGAGGTGTTGGAAATGAAGTCCCTAAGAAAGGTGGTAGGATGCACACTGTGGGACAGACGAAGAAATGAGGACATAGAGCAGAAGTTAAAGTAGCTCCAGTTGCAGAAAAGATCAGAGAACAGAGTATGGTGGTTTGGACATGTGCAGAAAAGCAGAAGATAATCTGGTGAGGAAGATTTAGGGCAGACAGGAAGAAGGTAAGAGGAAGTGAGGACATCCAGAAAAGAGGTGGATGGATTGTGTGAAAAGTTCTGCGACAGTCAGGCATGAGTGTTAAAGAAGGCAGGAGTGTGGCACTGAATAGAGAGAGTTGGTGACAGTTAACGCGATACCCCAATCCCATGTAGAAAAAATGGGAAAAAGGGGGCTGATGATGATTATGATGAACTCCGAGATTGCACTACTTGAGAAAGAGTGTAAACTACAGTTAGACAATGAATATTCATGTCACAGGCAAATCTGCTTGACATGTCACTCGTGTTTCATTTTCATGCTACATTACCACCATTAGGCATGTCAGTCAATCTGGCTACACCCATTCCTGCATGAAACGGCCGGTGGGTTATGAAAGTAAAACAAAGCCATGTTCAGCCCATGACACAGAGGATGGTGGATCAAAGCCATCCGCTGCTGTGAAAGTGGGAGGAAGCTTTGTATCTGGTTGTTAGTGCAGAGGAGTAAGCTGCTGACTTGTTAATGAGCTGCTTCCTGTGCCAGGGTACAGGATTCAAATCTTTCCATCCTCATTTGCTTACTGTGCGACCTTGTGCAAGTTAGTTAACTGGGCAGTGCTTTGGTGCAATTAGGAATTTGGCCTAGGCTCTTTAATGGCCTCATAGACTTCAAGCTCAGTAACTGCCTGTGAATCCTATGAAAAACTGAGAGCAATAAAATAACACAGCAGATACACTATGAGATATGTGACCTCTAGCTGGAGGACATTTCTTCCTTCAGTCTTGGTGGCATTTCTTCATTTCAGCCTGCATTTTCTCAAGGTATTTACTTTAGTAAGGTGGCCTTTTAATATTAACTTTTATTTTCATAGACTGATTCTGATTATCACAATTTTCAGAGTCATGGACCTCTTTGGAGACTGTTTACAGCAGTCACACTTTTTGGCAGGTGTATGTAGGGATGATCTTATTACAGAAGCATGAAGAAATTGCCTTAAAACTATTAACTTTGTGTTGTAAGGACTAACAACTCTAGAGGTGTTGCCACTGAGAATATTGGTTATAATGTTGTTAAAAGTAATCCTCAAAGTAAGAATTGCATTTTTGTCCCAAAAACATCCCTATGGCAGGTGAAGCCCTTTTCCCCAGAGAAGAAAGATGTACTTTTCGCTACTAAGGACTCAATTTATTTAAACTCAAACTTTAATACGTATAATTAAACTCAAACTGTGAGGCATATAACTTTCCCCAAGTGTTATTATTAACTCTGATAACAAATGTCTTATTTATATAGTTAACTTCTCAGAAAACCAAGTTCAGACTGCTTGAGGCTGAAATGTAATTTGTTTTTCAATTATTCATCCAAAAGAACAAACACAAGAAACCAATTTTGGCAGAAAAATACAGCACATACCTTTTTAACAACTGTCAAGAATAGATTCTGTATTATATTCATTTTTAAATAAACTCTTTTTTTAAACAAAACAATAGTAACAAAGCATGTCATCACACCCTAAGTACTCAATTACCTCAACTCTACACCAGGCTATAAGGAATACATGTTATCCATTCATCCGTGTGACATAAAAAGAAACTCATTAAAACATGTCGCAGTATTACACATTATATTTGTCAAACATATAAAATAACCTGTCAGTTCTCCCATCTGTTAAAAGACCGATTTACAATCTCTGGTCATCACAGGAGTCTTATTTAAGTAAGAATTCATCTTATCCAGTTATAACAGCTATCTTTTCATGGCACCTGTAAACTTCACTGCTTGCAGAGACATTTTGCATAGAAAATACCATGCATTAGCTACAACCACAAAGGTTCAGTAGACTCTTTATTAAATCATATTGCAGTTGCTAATGCAACTCGTATTAAGCACCACTGGTTCATAGGTAAGTACTAGGCTATTGGTCCTAGGGCCTAATGCAACTCATATTAAGCACCACTGGTTCATAGGTAGGTACTAGGCTATTGGCCCTAGGGCCTATATAAGCCTAGCCAAAAAGGTACCCTGGCTTTCGTCACCTAAGAAAATTATTTTCTTGTGCCCCTCTTGAGCAGAGCCACAGAAGTGATTCCTGAGGTGAATTTCCTGTTTCCCATCCAATCATCAAGGTTTTTCTTGAAGAGTGCTAATCAGGAGCTCTGTTTGATGTAGATCGGTAGTTTGGTCCAGAGCATGGGAAATCTCTGGGACAGGAATTTATCCCTCCAGCATGTTCTGTTTATTGTGGTGACAAGGTTTAGGTCCCTAGAGCATGTAGCTCAGAGGAATTGGGATTTCTTTAAGTGGAGCATGTCCAACAGCTGTGGGTTTGACATATCTTTGTATGTTAGGCAGAGATCGCCTCTGAGTAGATGATATGCAATGGAGTAAAGCTGGAGTTTTTTGAGACTGTCTGCATAGGGCATCTGTTTGAGGCCAGTAATCCTCTTTGTGAGGTATTTCTGTGGTCTTTCCAGTTGTTGTAGATGTCTTGTGAGGTACGTACCAAAAGGGACATTGTACTCTATAATGCGTCTAATGAGTGACGAGTAGAGAGGAACAATGACCTCTTTTTTTCCTGGATGAGAAACTTTTTGTGATGAGGTGTGCCACATAGAAGGATTTCCCAACTACTGTGGCGATATGATTATCAAAGGAGAGACTACTGTCCAAATGTGTCCCAGGGTCTCTTATCATACTTTGGTGTTAAGTAGACTACCGCCTATGTGGTAGTTCATGGGTGCAGAGTTTTTACCAACGGGGATGACAATGCACTTTTTGGCACTGTCCACATCGTTAGGAGTTTAAATTATGGCTCCTAGTTTGCAGTCATCTGCGAACTTCGTTAGCCAAAGACCTTCCTTAATACTTCAGGTATTGAAATATTAAATTCTACTTAACCCTTAATGTACTGAAGTCGCAGCTTTCATCATCTTAGTACAAGAGTCAGGGACAAAGCACAAAATAATGGTGTGGGTGCATGCAATGTGCCTTTAAGCTGGCTGGCTGTTATATCCTAGGCAGAATATAACCCATGTAGCAAAGTGTACTACAGCAGTTTTCAGCTGAATATCTGATGTTCATCACATTGATCACTGCTGCAGTAGGCTTAGCTATATGGGTTATATCGAGACAAGGATATAACAGCGGGGCAGCTTCCAAAGCTTCAGGGTACCTTCCAAATGCTCAGACAGTCAAGGCAGCTTGAGCTGAGCTGACTAAAAGACAAGTTTGTCTGTGAAGCCCTTCAGAGTTTTTCTGCCGCCAAAGAGTACTTTCCACTGATGCTTTCAGAGATTGTCGGTCGGCTTATACTTTCCTTTGCTGGCCAGATAAGTTCTTTTTGGAGAAAAAGCTTAAATTTTCTTAATTTTGTTGATGTTTTATTACTTTCATTTTCAGGAAAGTTATTTTAAAGCTAGGAATGTTGTGTTTTAACATGCTGTCCTCGAGACTGTCATGTACTTTTAAACAGACCGCATATTTCGTACTGTTAGTTTAAAAGTAGTGTAAAGTAACTGAAAACATTTTTTGTGAAGAAATTGTTTATTTTACTTGGTGTAGTGTTTTAAAGTGTTTTTTTTACTGTGTATTTCTGTCAAAAAAGTAACTTTTGTGGACTGGTAGTGTTTACCAGTAATTGCTGCTAGTCTTCCCCAGAAAAGAGGCACTGTTTTTGGCTCAACTGTGGAACAGACTACCAGTCCCACAGTCAAACCAATTTCTAGCTACAAAAAGAAAAAAATTAAGAAAATAACCTTTGCAGTCACAGCAGACTAGCAATTTGCCTAAGCAACAGGGTGGGGACTGTGCTGGGGTCACTTGTACAGGGGATGTGGGACACCAAGGACTGGCACAAGTACATAAATATCAAGCAGATGCATGCCTGATCAAGGCACTCAACTCTTTGAAGTATCTTTGGTCCCCAGGACCTTTTTAAGTGGTTACAGACAAAACCATTGTCATGTGGTACATCATCAAGAAAGGGGGAATCAGGTCATACTCCCTTTGCAGACTAACCATGTTAGCTTGGGATGTAGCTTCGAGGTGTAGTGCCAGTGTATGGGCATCCTATTCCATCAGAGCAAAATTGTGTGGCAGACAAACTGAGCAGGATCAGAGCAGACCCTCACGAATGGAAACTAGGGCAGGAGGGGTCTTCCAAGATTTGATCTGTCTGTGGGGTGTTCCTCAAACAGACCTGTGTGCCTTCATTCCGAACAGCCAACTGGCAAGATTCTGTTCCAGGACTCCATGCAAAAAGGCCGGGAAGACAGATGCTTCTACCGTTTCCACTAATATTCGGATACTTCTGAAGATTCAGAAGGAATCCCCCAAGATCATTGAGGTGACTCCCTTCTGGCTCAGGCAGCTTTGGTTCTTCTTCCTTTTGGAAATGGCCAGGGGCAATCATCACAAGGTTCCTCACATACTGGATCTACTCATACAACGACAGGGGTGTTTGATACACCTGGACATCAGTCAACTTAAATTGACTGCTTGTTTGATAGGGTCTTAATTCCTTTTACTAAACTGTTTACTTAGGACGTGCAGCAGGTATTAATGGAGGCAAGAAAGCCTGATACAGGAAAATCATATTAGCAAATTGGGAAAGTTTTCTAGTTTGTGCCAGCAGTATAACCAGCTCTAATTCAGGGCTAGTTGTTCTATGACATTCTCAGTATTTGTGTGAGTTACTATCCTATGGCCTTTCTTATTCTTCTGTCAAGGTTCATTTATCAGAAATTTCAGCATGTCTGCCCATGGATCCTCCTCTTTCAATGCAGTGCCGTGCCAAAAAATATTTGAAAGGGGTTTTGCATAAAGTGTCTATGGCACCAATGGCTTCTCCTTTGGATCTTAATTTTGTATTAGACAAGCCAACACTTGCTCCATTTGAACCAACTACTCTGTCTGACTTGAGGTTCTTAAAATTGAAAACAGTTTTACTGATTGCTCTGACCTCTGCAGGAAGGGTATCTGAGTTCTAAGCTCTTATGGTGAGTCAACATTACCTCATTTTCCACAGGGACAGGTTTTCTTTAAGACTTAATCCTTCTTTTATGCCGAAAGTTGTACCCCAGTTTACTTTAAGCCAAAGTGTCCTTCTCCCTGTTTTCTTTCCTGAACCTAAAAATGAGGGTGAAAGGATAACCCCTATGCCTTGGATGTCCACAGACAACTTGGGTAGTATCTTGACAGAGCTAAAGCTTTTCAGATCTTCAGATCAATTCCTTTCTTATGAAGGTAAGAAGAAGGGATAACCTGTGTCAAAACAGACTATTTCCAAATGGCTGTCTAAGGCTATTAACTTTTGTTATACTCAGCATAACAAAGTTATTCCAGGCAGGTTCAGGGCCCACTTTATCAGGACCTTGGTATCATCTATGGCTGTTTGGAAGGGTTATTCTGGAAGCATTCTAGAAGCTGCTACTTGGTCCTCTGTACATACTTTTAGAAAGCACTATAAGCTTGATTCCTTCTCTAGGTCCAGATCAAGCTTTTCTAGTACCATTCTGCAGGGTCTCCTGGACTCTTCTCCCTCAACCTCCCAAATGTAGTTAGCTAAGATTGTTGTTGTCTTTCAGCTTTTCCCGGTTAGTGGTCGCCACAGCGGAACTCCGGTCCGCTAATGATTGGCAGTAGGTTTTTACAGTGCCGAGTTGCCAGCTTGACGCCCAACCTTCAACGAAGGCACGCCCAGCTAAGATAATCTGTCCATACAGCTAAGGGAGCGACTGTTTGAACATCTACTGTTAAAGTAAGTGTAACTTGTTCAACTGTACTTTATGACAAGTTTACTGGCGCAGCCGTACTTTTTTTGATTCTAAGGCAAGAGACCTGAATTGAAACATCCCTTCCTTCTTCTCTGTCTCTCTCTCTTTTTTTTTTTTTTTTTTTGTTAAAGGGACCCTTTTTTGGCTTCTTCCTGTAGCTGCTGTCTTAGAATAAGTAGTACCAGTGAAATATGGGCTGGTAGGGAAAATTAGAAAATCAGAACTGGGACTGCCATTCTTGGCTGGGGAGGGAGAACAGTCTTTCTTTCCTTTCCCTTATTTACTGGTTTGCCTCTGTCTTCTCTTCTCTCTTTCTCCTAAGATGCGTTGTTTGCTTAAGTTTTTCTTTTAAACAAGAAACATTTTTATTTAATTATCACTTATGACACAGGCAGCCATACATTTATATAAATGAAAACAAACCATATTGACATATTTTTGGTTACAAACATAGTACATCACTTCAGATTTTCTGTGCAATTATTGCCAGTCAAATATTACATAGTTCATTTAATTCCTGCCTTCTGTTAAAACTCATTCCTCCTCCAAAACATTATTCTGTATGTATTGTTCCCACAATTCCCATTTTTTCCTTTGTCATTTGCTCCTACCCTTTTTGTAAAGACCCCACTTCCAGTTCTTTTATCTCTGTTACTATGTTCAGTATGTTTAGTACTGCTGATTTAGACTTTGATTTCCATTTCCTAGTAATTGCTTTTTTGGCAGCCATCAGAATTAAACTCAGCAAGGCCTTGCAATATCTAGGCAGTTCTGATTCTGTATTGCAACTAAAACAAAAATAATACTTTCCTTAGTTATATCAATTTGCTCACCCATTATTTCTGACAGAGTAGTCTGCAGGGAACTTTTAAAGTCTGCTAATTCATTACACTCCCAAAAATACATTCCAAGTTACCTTTTTCTTCCGTATCACACGTCCAACTTTTGCAGTCTACCTAAGGAAAAATCTGTTTACTTAAGTTGTTCTGCACTTGACTATCTTCTGTAAGAGTACCACTGCTTAGTTAGGGTAGTGTTTACTAGAATTTGGAATAGAAGAATGAAATAGCTCTTTACTAACTATTTTTTTTCTCCTCCACTCATATTTCTTGAGTTGGAGTCTAAAATGTAAATGTTAAGGGCACATTTAAATGTTGCCCTTCTACAACATCCGGTTATTGGTAATATTCTGAGCCAGGCTTGTCTCTGCAAATCACTGTGCCAGTGGTTCCTCCTTCCCCACAGCACATACATCGGTGGCATCACTGCTGCATTCAGTTGTGCACATGCCCACATTTCTGGCCATTTGAGTTGGCCTGCATCGCCTGCATTTAAGGAACTAAATTATCATGTCTTCCATTAATTTAGTAATTTTTTAGTAATTTTTCTGTGGCATTACAGCATGTTTGTAATAGTTATAATGCCTAATGTGCAGGAGATGTATATCTTTTTTCTGTAATGGTCCAGCACCCTGCTGCCAAGTCATTTGGAAGAGTATTTAGGCCTGAAAATAATGCTGACACTCATACATCATATGGAAAGATTAGTTACAGAATTTGTATACAAATATTTAAGTCTGTTCCAAATCCTGTAATACTCAAGACTATCCCATGGGAGGAGGTGATGTGTGCACCATTTGGTAAGTTGCAGTGTACTCCTTTACAAAGTACTAAACAGGGGTTGGGGGGTCTGTGGAGTGCATGTCCATAGGTCTAGCATCTGCACTTACAGGCAAAATATTAGATGGCCCTGCAGTTGCACTGTTTATTATAAAACTGTTAAAATATCTGTTTTCTCTTGTGTCTCTGTTTGTTTCTGAAAAAAAGTTGTAATTTTGAAGGAAGAGACTCTTTTTTACTGGTAGGTGCCAAATTTTCATCCCTGTAAGTCTATCTGTGACTCCCTTTGTCTCTGTTGATAAGGCCTGGCTGAGATGTGACTGTGTGGTCCTAGTGTCCAAAGTCAGAGGGTTTACAACAGGTTGGGGAATAGTGGAAGAAGGCAGTGGGTCATGTGGTTGAATATGCTGTACCCCGCTGAAGCCTGAACTGTTAGGCCGTTGTAGATCTGGTGAGGTAACTGTGATTATATGCCACCTCCTACCTACTACTCATTTCTTTATCTTTTCCAACTTTCTTTGCTCATGCTTACCAGTACACCTTTTCTTTGTCCCATTGGTAGACTGTTTGCTAGGAAAGGGTCAGAAGTTCCTTGCTGCAAAACTAAGAGCTTGTATTCAAACAAGTCTCAGAGGTTTCTGGCATATAAGAGAAGGGTCTTCTTGCTGGAATAAAATAACAGAAACAGGGCACTGCTGGTTTTCTAGTAGGCAAAACAAATACACATGGTGATCATCCTTCAGGGGCATGTGTGTCATGCAGGCACACTTGTCTGTATTCTTTTCTGGAGATGTTATTTGCCTTGAAAAGATTCCTTAAACTACCCCTGTATCAATCAACATCTACCACAACAACAACAACAACAACAACAACAAATGGAATGTTAGTAAAACAGAAAAAAGTTTTCCCAGACTAGGTTCTTATTACTCTGGTCTGGAAGTCACCTAGAAGGAATTAACAGACATATGACTGCTCACTTAATGTGAAAAAATAATGGAAGATGGCATGGGCTTTGCATTTTCTGTTGAATATTGGACTGACTTTGTTGGCATGGGGAGGACACCATCTCTTCTCTGAAGACATCCATAACCGTTGTAGTTAAGGTGAGGGAAGGATGTCTGCTTGTGACTAGTTCCCAAGTTAGATTAATTGTACAGCAGTAGTGATTCTTTCAATGAAAATCAGTTTGAAGATGAGACTTACAGTAGTGTAGACACCCTTCTGCAGTGTCTTTTGGTTGTCATACATGCGCATTCATTGTACTACATTTTATAATTGTACACAACTTTTATCAGTTTCTCACTAGAAAAAGTTAAAGTAGGACAGGGTAATGCTACTGTGTAGTTTAATTTTTCCAAGTCTTTTGGATTTCTAATACCATGATGGGAATGAACCCCATTCCTAATTCAAAGTATGATTAAAGTATGTGAAATTAGTTTTGTTTTTAATGTTTGATTTTTAGCCAAAAGTTCTCTTCGCAGTACCCGCAATGTGCCCAGAACTGACTCCTTCTGAAGTTCATATGGAGTTACATGTATTGGTAACATATCAAAATAAAACTGTAGATTCTTTCTATATGAGGCACATTACTCCTGCTACTGTTGGAACTGTCTGGATATCTTTCTTCCACATTGATAAAACAAACCAGCAGCTCAAAAGCATAGTCCAGGTTTAATAATCCAGGTAAGCGCTTTCGGCTGTAACACCAGCCTTCCTCAGACAACAAGACAAATGGACCACTCCGTTTTATACATAAATACAATGAATAATTAATTAACAATTAACCAATTGATCCACATATAATGATATAAAAAAAAAATATATATATATATATATATATAAAAAAAAATATATATATATATATATATATATATATATATATATATATATATATAAATAACATTCCTGTCTATTATAAGCCCTCAATTTTAAAATACTTGAAATAGAAATTGTGTCATTCAAGCCTGGTAGTTGTGCAGCATTTTAAATAAATTTGCCACCAGTACTCCTGTGTTTCTAAAATGGTTTTCCAGGGACCTACCCTGGGACCCCCTTGAATGTGTTCTAAAACTGCAAATCCGAATTTGAGTCGGATTCATTTCTAAATGCCTGTGAAGTATATTAGTATTCTTAGATTTACTAATGTCATAAATGTGTTCATATACATGTCGCTTAATCTTCTGTTCTGTTTTGCCTGTATAATAAGCAGAACATTCTAAACAAGTAGCTGCATATGTAACTCTCTTTGTGTTGCAGTTAAAATAACCAGGGATGGTTATGACTTTCCCTGCTAAATATAATTCTTCACATTCTAAAATACGAACACACTGAGTACACATATTGCACTCCCTCATCCTACCATGAGACTTAATCAAGGAAACAGAACAAGTGTTGCACCAATCCTTTAAATTGCGATCCCTCTTATATACTACATTAGGCTGTGGATTATATCTTATGTAGAAGGGCCAGTCTGAAGGAGATTGGAGACTGTAAAGTGGTGGCAGGGGAAAGTGTAGTTAGGCAGCATAGGATGGTGGTTTGTAGGATGACGGTGATCAAGAAGAGGAGGATGAGTGTGAGGGCAGCACCAAGGATCAAATGGTGGAAATTGAAAAATGATAATTGTGAGGTGATGTTCAGGGAAGAGTTAAGACAGGCTCTGGGTGGCAGTGAAGAGCTACCGAATAGCTGGGTAACTACAGCAGAGCTAGTAAGAGAGATGGCTAGAACGGTGCTTGGTGTGACATCTGGAAAGAGGAAGGAGGACAAGGAGACCTGGTGGGGGAATGAAGAAATACAGGAGAGTATACAGAGAAAGAGGTTGGCGAAGAAGAAGTGGGATTGTCAGAGAGATGAAGAAAGTAGACAAGAGTATAAGGAGATGAGGTGCATGGCAAAGAGAGAGGTGGCTAAAGATAAGGCGTATGACGAGTTGTATAAAAGGTTGGACACTAAGGAGGGAGGAAAAGGACCTGTACCGATTGGCTAGACAGAGGGATGGAGCTAGTAAAGATGTGCAGCAGGTAAGGGTGATAAAGGATAATGAGGGAAACATACTCACAAGCGAGGAGAGTGTGTTGAGCAGATGGAAAGAGTGCTTTGAGGGGCTGGTGAATGAAGAGAATGAGAGGGAGAGAAGGTTGGATGATGTGCGGATAGTGAATCATGAAGTACAGTGGATTAGCAAGGAGGAAGTAAGGATAGCTATGAAGAGGATGAAGAACGGAAAGGCTGTTGGTCCAGATGACATACCTGTGGAAGCATGGAGGTGTTTAGGTGAAATGGCAGTGGATTTTTTAACTAGATTGTTTAATGAAATCTTGGAATGTGAGAGGATGCCTGAGGAATGGAGAAAAAGTGTTTTGGTACCAATTTTTAAGAATAACAGTGATGTGCAGAGCTGTAGTAACTACAGAGGGATTAAATTGATCAGTCAGAGCATGAAGTTATGGGAAAGAGTAGTGGAAGCTAGGTTAAGAAGGGAGGTGATGATTAGTGATCAGCAGTATGGTTTCATGCCAGGAAAGAGCACTACAGATGCGGTGTTTGCTTTGAGAGTGTTGATGGAGAAGTACAGAGAATGTCAGAAGGAGTTGCATTGTGTCTTTGTGGATTTAGAGAAGCATATGACAGGGTGCCTAGAGAGGAGTTGTGGTATTGTATGATGAAGTCAGGAGTGTCAGAGAAGTATGTAAGAGTGGTACAGGATATGTACGAGGGTAGTGTGACAGTGGTGAGGTCTGAGATGGGAGTGATGGATGTGAGATTACATCAAGGTTCAGCTCTGAGCCCTTTCTTATTTGTAATGGTGATGGACAAGTTGACAGACGAGATCAGACAGGAGTCCCAGTGGACTATGATGTTTGCAGATGACATTGTGATCTGTAGTGA